>NW_008358774.1:9311073-9351319 GCF_000622305.1 Nannospalax galili | reverse complement strand
ATTTTATAATCAGATTGACTGACCTCTTCCTTTATTGCTTTTTAATGTATATTAAAGAAGAAGGTGTCCTTACCCCAAGGTTATAAATATATTTC
This sequence comes from Nannospalax galili, assembly GCF_000622305.1. Classification (NCBI taxonomy): domain Eukaryota; kingdom Metazoa; phylum Chordata; class Mammalia; order Rodentia; family Spalacidae; genus Nannospalax; species Nannospalax galili. Next base: position 9,351,224 of record NW_008358774.1, on the reverse strand, counting down.
CTTTTGTTTTCTCAGTAATCTTATTCTAAGTTTCCATGGTTTCTGACTTATGATTTTTTGTGTGCGTGCAAATGTTAAGGCTACTCTAATAATTTCATTTGCTTCCCTTTTTCTTACACGGTGCATGAATTGCATAAGCAGATCCCTCATTTTTATACTGAGCAAACGATGGCTTCAGTCGCCTCCAAATGTTGTTGCAACAGCTGTTTCCACCCCTCCTCCCTGAATTGAAACGTCCTGTTTGTCATCTACTGGTTATCTTCATGTGGGTCTCTTTATATATTTTGTCCCACTCTACTTCTGTGGTGACATTACATATTTCCATGTCTGCCAACTTAAAAAGTACTTTTTCTTTTAAAGATAATCTCTAATTTTTATACGTATCTTAATTTTCATATATTTTAGGTTCAGCTTGACAAATAACCATCTACAATTCTGTTGGCAATACAGTGAACTGATTGCTTAGTGTGTGGCAATTTACAGTGTTTTATCCAGAAATATGGTATTTTCATCTACTCAGGGTTTTGTGTGCATGTGATTCATCAATATTTTAGTCCTTATTTTTCATGTTACCTTTATCCTCTGTATATGACAGGCTTATTTCCAGCCAAATTATTTTTGTAATTTTATTTTTGGAGTAGAAATTTTCTAATTTATATCATCAAGTAACCAGTTATTGCCGATATAAAAAGAAAAATATTTACATTCAAACATATTGATCTTAAACATGAATAGCTTTTAGAAATCAATGACTGGTTCTTTTGAACTTTCTTAATATACGCACGTAACCCCCAAAAGTGACTGGCCTTTTCTTTCTGAAATGTCGACTTGTTTTTCTTTTGTTGCCGTCTTTTGCATTCGTCAGAATCTCCTGACTAATGTGAGTAATACTGCTGATAATATTTGTCTGTGCCTTTTTCCTGTCTTTAGTGGGAAAGTCTCTAATATTTCATCCTTAACATGATAGAGATTTTGTTGTTGTTGGCATCTGTGATTTGGGTTTGGAATGTCCCCCAAAGGCCCATGTGTGAAAAGCTTGTTCCCTACTCCACCCTATTACTAGGAGGTGGTGGCGCCTTCAGGTAGGAGAGCCTATTAAGAGATTTTATGTCGTTGCAGCAGGCCCCTGAAGAGGACTGTGGGATCCCAGTCTTTTCCTTTTCTTTTCAGATCCAGCCATGAGATGAATAGTTTGACCATATGCTGCTATCGAGATGTCATTTCTTGCCACGGGCCCGAAAGCAATGGGGTTAACCAATTTGAGACTGAAGCCTCAGAAATGTGAGCCCAAATAAGCTTTTCATCTTTATAAGTTGATTATCTCAGGTATTTTGTTGTAGTATCAAAATACTGTGTGAATAGCTTCTGATTGAAAAGGAATTCTTATGCTATGCACAGGTATATATACAAATTATATATATTTTGATATAGGCATGGCATATTGGTCATATAAAATTTATAGCAAAGAATAGAACGCATTATGTCGCAAAGATACCAGATCTTGAATAATCAAGTGGGAATCTTGGCTCTATCATTTACCTAGCAATGTGGCTTCAGAATAACACTTAACTTCAGTTAGTCTATTTTTGTATCTGAAATAAAAAATCAACACAAAGATGGGTTGTTTGTGATGAGGTGGCATATGTCAGGAGGCCTGTAGTGGTCTTCTCGCTCAGTGATGGACAGTCTTTTGTTCTCCAAATGAATAGTCATAGGAGCTGGAACTGCTGAGATGAATGTCCATGTCTCTGTTGGGGTAGAGGCCAGCAGTAGATGTCAATGCATTGGGAACCAGGTATGTTTAAAAGACTGTGGCAGATACATAGGGAAGGGTGGACACAAAAAATGCTCAGAAAATGCCAAAATCCCTGAAGGAGAAACAAATGGTTTTTCTCTTTCACATATTCAATACAAAGCCAATTTTATTGTTTAAGAAATTCAAAATGATTATTGATGACACCACTGCCAAGATGTGTGTAAATACACACCACACCACACACACACACACACACACACACACACACACACACACAGAGCCAATCATCAGCAACATAGCCATCAACCAGCAAGACCTTTCTCCCTTTTAAGGGAAAGATATTTCTGTATTCAGTTACTCTGAGCCTCCTGTGTTCCTGAATTTGCAGTCTTACTGGGGAGGTGCTTTTTTTCCCTGTGGAGAGGACTGCACTGCGGGAGAGTGACAGACAAGGGCCGACTGGCTGGCTGCCCCCTTGCTGCCTGCCTTCTGGGCCTGGACTGCTGTGTGGCTGCTGTTTATACCTGCTGAAGTGCTTTCTGTGTTTGAGTTGGCACTGCCCACTTACATGCTAGATCCTGGGGCTGTTCATGATGTGTGTCCCAGGACTTTGAAACCTATGAGCTGGCGGCTGGGACGAGAGAATGTCTCTCTCAGTTTTTGGGTGAACTCCATGTCTTTTCCAAGAGGTTAGATCACTGTCCACAATTCAGGCTTGCTAGACAGAATGTAACAGTTACTGTTTGAGACATCCTGAACTTTTTTTAAAGGCAAAAGGCTGAGGGGGAAGTTGGAGAGAAAGCCCAGGGTCAATTGAACAGCTCGAAAATGAATATTTTTATAACGGGTAGACAAAAACTTTTACTGAACTGGAAAGCTTTCTCACTGAAGAAAGAAAAGAAAAAGTTCACTTGTTATGTAAAGAGGACCTAATGTTTAAAACTTCCTATTCCAGTCCAAGTTATATTGGAGACCAGACCATATTAATCAAATTATTGCAACAAAAATACTAAGAATGATAGAATTTTTATAAAACGTTACTTGGCTATCTCTTTGGTCTTTTCATTTTTTTCATTTTTCCATATAAATTTTTTTAGATTTGTCTTTTTTGTAAGTGGTAAAATTAGGGAAACATGTGCACTTCCCTTTGTTCCTGCATCCTAATTGCCCTTGTCTGTCACACTGAGAAGAGCATCATCTATTTTTTTTTTTTTTCACTTAAGATTTCTCTCCTTTCATCTCCTACCATGAGAAGTCTTGGTTCGTGGAGGAAATCTTGTTTGGTTTATATAATCTTAAATATTGCTAACTTTATACATTTTGTTTTTGTCCCTGTGTAGGATTAAACAAGATATAGACATGTAAAGGATATCATACCTGAGATATGAGCACATATTAAAAATATTTTATGCCAATGTATAATAATATCCAAATAAAAAGTAAATAAACATGCAAATAAAAGACACTGAGTTTAAATCTGGATAGGACTGATTTCCAAGTTCATAGCAACTTTGTTTACAGGGAAACATAGTAAAGCCCTTGTTATATCCTTCCTTTTACCACCACCAGTCAAGTACAAAGTCTGTGTTCTTATAAATATGTTAAGAATTTCATCTGTAATGTTTGTCTATAAAGAACATAAAAATACCTTTGAGTAGGGTGAGTGCCAGTCTCATTTCACCAGACCAAGGGAAAGAATCCTTACTGGGGTTCCACTAAGGGAAATGCTACTGAGGAATGAATAGGCTCTCCTTGACTCAAGGCAGGCAGTTTATTTCTGGGTTAGGCTCAGTGTTCTTTCATTCATTCTACAGTGATGTCCTCTGCCTTCCTCCTCACCGCTGCATGCTTCTCTCCCCTCCTAATTCATGCATCTGTCTGAGAAGGTTAAAGGATACATAAATTGAATCTTTCAGAGGCAGATAGTATGTTACATCAACTTTAATGGGTCGTCGTTGTCCCAGCATCTAGGATGGCTTTGTCTGTCATTCAAGAGGTTTATTGATGCAATGTGTATTGCCTGGCTGTCCTCATGAAAAAATGTTTATACCTGTGGGCATGTCCAGATGGTGGTGAAAGGCCTGCATTCATGAAAGCAATGTTCAGCAATTCATGGTTGCCAAGGTATGCAGCAAAGGCATGCCCTCTGCCCCACCATTGCCTCATAAAGAAACAGTATCTAAGGCAACAGATTAACACCTTTGAGGCCAGAGATCCTTAGCATTTGAAACTTGAAGAAAGGACAGAGGGCAGAGAAACAATATGAAATAATTCCATGAAAAGCATTTATTTTGTTATTGTTCTGGCAATTTAAAAAGGAGGAACAGAGTGGAGACTTAGGGCTTTATGCTTTTGGTCTCAATAGAAACTTAATTCAGGTCTTCTCTGTGCATTGTGAAAATAATAACATAATGGTCCCTTTGTAGGTTAATTATAGTGACATATGTGACTAAAAGTCCAAGGAATGACCAAAGGGGCCGGATCTGGTCTCCCAGGCTGTGACTGATGGGCAATGAAAAGGCAGTTGCAGTGAGTGTCTTGGAATTTGTTGCATTCTAGGGACTGTTTTCCTACCTTCTTTTTCTGTATCATAGTCTCATAATACTATCACTAGAGTGGTAAAATGGTTTCAAGGAGGTGTCACTGATGCTGGAAAAGGTTTTCCAATTGAACTTTCTCTAGGTACAGAAAAATCTCAGGTAACAGCTTCTGGTTTCTGTAGCCAGCTATAGTTAGATTGTGAGCCCAGACAACAATGTGGAAGGATATTATACCTTTTATAGAATTGGGCACATTGCTACCGTTTAATAAATGATGTATTAGGAACCGGGATGGTTTTTTTTTCCATTGTTGTAGAAGACTGCTTAGAGATAGTCTCAGATTAAAAGAAGAGAATAGCTTTTGTTTATTGATTTTCCATAATTGAAGTGTCAATTGCTTAATTTTGGTGTTACTGGAGAAAGAGAACTTCTAACCACTCTCACGAGAGGATCATGGTGGAAGGAAGCACCAGAGCTAGCTTTTCTAGTTGTTGCCTTGTTAATATTCTTAGGTTTTGTTGACATATCATTTTTGTGTTTTCTCAACCTACATAAACATATTTGGTTGGATTGATATAAGGTCAAACTCATTCTTAACTTTAAATGGTGAGGTAGGACGACTAACAAAGAGTGAGTTGGAATGCCCACCTCTCAAGTTCATTCCCTATAGTGTGCCCTCAGAACAGGCAGTGCATAAGCTCAATAACAGAGAGGAGCACAACTCCCCTTTGATATACTCTGCTGTGGCACAGTGGGGTCAGTGAGGGATCACTGCAGCTCCCCAGAAACCCATAAGTATGTATAATTTATTATTTTTATTTTGTGTGTATGAGTGTATTGTCTGGATGTGTATAAGTGCACTTGTGTCATGCAAGGTCAGAAGAGGGTGTTAGATCCCCTGGAACTGGAGTTATGATGGTTGTTAGCTGTCATTTAGGTGCTGGGAACTGAACCTGGGTCCTCTGCGAGAGCAACCAGTGCTCTCATCTGCTGAGTCACTTCTCCAGCCCCATAGTTGCTCTTTTTAATGCATGAGTGCAAATTCCTTCCTTTTGGACAGACCAGCTGGAGAAAGGGCTCATTAGCACTTATAGAATCTACTGCTGTGTAAGTGATTCTTGGCCTCATCCCAGTTAACATCATACAGTGGTATCTCTCTTGCTGCCATTTAACCGTAGTATACTGGGCTGGCCTCAACCCACTACAGGATATAATATTAACCACAAGAGGCCCTGGAAGTGATCATTTCTTGGATTGAAATGCTGTCTGTTCCTTTTTTCATTGAAAAATACATCCTGTTACATAGTGGGTAGGGTGAGCTGAAGTCAAGCCTTCATGAAGCCTCAAACTAGAGGTCTACAAAGATAACTTCTTAAGAAACTAATTTTAATGTCAATATCACAATTGGGCAATAGGGCTAAAAAAAAAAAATCTCCTAAAATCCGCTTAGTTAGAAACTGAACTGCATTTATGCTGGCCAATTTTAAGTCATCCAGAAGAAACAATTTGTTGTTCTTTCCTTAAAATGCCTGTAAGGAACTAATATACATAATCCCCTGAAAGTTAATCCATCCTCAGGTCCCCAAAGGTGTCTTGTGCCAAAATTCTGTCTCTTAAACTATTTGTTTTTACTGCCTTCTATCTATGCATAAACAGAACAATCTAACGTTGTATTCAAAACATGTTCTTAAAGTCCCATCATGGGATTTTACAGGAGTTCTTGCCTTTGCTTACAGATTCTGATTTATAAGGATGTTTGGAAATTTGAAAGTTGGCCTCACCCTGCATCCCTGTTCAGCATGGAAGAAGCCAGAGAGGTCTGCGTCCCTATTCCCAATTGGCAATTTGGGTAACCTCTTCAGAGGATGGTGTGCTAAGAATAGGAGGTAGGAATTGACTAGGCAGTTAGGGTAAAAAGACCCTAAAGAAAAGTAGCCAGTTTCTTGGCTAAAAGTCAAAATGTCCTTGGGCCTGTTAGCAACATACTCTGTTCCAAAGGCCAAAAATATCAAAAGTATTTGGGTGCTTGTGTCTAATCCTTAAAAGATTTTAGGGTTATCTCTTCGGGGGGGGGGAATGTTAGAGTAGCAAAAAGCCCCATAAAAATAAATAAATGAAAGAAGTAAAAAAGAAAAAGAAAAAAAAGTGATGTAGAGATATAAGAGGTATTGGAAGGGAGGGAGTAGGCATGGATTTGATCAAAACACTTTATATGCATGTATGAAATTCTCAGTAAAGTTTTTGTAAAAGTTAAAAAAAATACAATAATACCAGTAAAAATATTTGTTGCAAACTTTCCATCATGAGTAACGAGTGCATTGTAAGGGCTTAATGTTCATTCACTTGTTCCTTTTTAATAACCAAGCCACTTAAATATCTTCATCCAGAGGGAACGAGTCTTGAGTCACAAAATTAATTAACTTTTCGAAGGTCACATTTATGATTAATAGGCAAGTTAAGAATAAAATAGACTCCATCCTTAGAGCATGCAAAGGTGATACTGCCACTAGAGGAAAAAGGACCTTGTGCATTAAATCCTCCACCTGATTCTGAAAGGCATTTCAAATGTATTGTGCTCTTGAACTGGAATATTCTACTAAAAGGTATTCAAAATTTACCATCATGGCTGAGACTGTGGCTGGTGCGTGTATGAAAAATATTCTCATCACATTTCTGCAGCCCTACTTCACAGTTAGTTGTGGTGTTTTCGTCTGTTCCTTCTTTTGTTTTTCTTTCCTTTTCTCAAGAACAGTGCAAATCCCAGAGGCATAAACGTGTTTCTGTATCCTCCTGTTCTCTCTATTGACTGTTTTTGCTTTTGTTGGTTAGATACTGAAGGAGAGACAGAGTTTCACGCTGTGGTGGTTTGGGGGTAGGAAGGATTAGAATAGGAAAGTTGGCTGGAGAGCCGGACTCATTTCAGACACAGGACTGGGAGGGAGAGCAAGGCCTAGCCTGGGTGAGACGGGGGATCAGGTGCAATGCTAGAGTGAAGGCAGAATGCTGGCCAGGGAAGAGTCAAGAAAGAGCCCATCTGAGTTCACATTCATCTGTCTTTCCATTTCTTCATTCCATGACATCACTGTCATATTTCCTGTGCCTTGAGAGAAAGGGGGAGGGTGGGATAAAAGCTTGACATGTTAGAGCACATGGCACAGGTGAGAATTGGTGGGGAGAATGAGTTGTGATGCAGACAAAAGCACTCAGGACTATCATAGCATGGGCAGAAGCCTGCTGGATGTGGCCGGATGGGTGTTTTCCCCTTCCTGTAGTCATCTGTTACTACTTTGGGGGAATAGACCTTTACAAATGAGAACCAAACCCAATTTACCAAGAAACAGCTTTGGCAAAACACACAAAATATTATGACCTTTAAATGGTTCATAACTATTGTTTGACAGAGTAGTAACAATTAATTTATAGTCCAAAGATTCAAGTGATTACCATTATTTCAAATTGTACTTTAGATATAGTAGATATAACTAGAAATTTTCATAATAAGATAGATTAATTTATGCCGATTAGGCTAATTGTTTGGGGAACTCGAGAAACTGAAGTCTTTCTTATTAAAAATTTTATTGGTGCTGGGCATGGTGGTGCACACCTTTAATGCCAGCATGCAGGAGGCACAGGCAGGTGGATCTCTGTGAGGTCAGGTCCAGCTGGGGCTACAGGGAGACCCTATCTCAAAAAGACCAAAAAAAATTTTTTTATTGGTGTATATTCGTTCTAGACTGCTGAGTTTCATAAAGATAATTTTTTCAAGTATATCATGTCCCGTATTTATTACCAGCACTCTCCCTTTCTGCCCTCTCCTCTTGCTCCCTCTTATTAGGCCTCTTCCTTCCCCTAGTCTCTCTTTTGCTTTGATGTCATATTTATATATAATATATATTATATATGTGTGTGATTTTATGTATTTATTCATAATCCAGATCCAGATCTACCATCTATCATCTATCATCTATCTGTATCTATCATCAATCCATGAGCAGTGTATATAGCTATTCATATGGTATAACAGTTCCATTTTTACTTTTTTTGAGGTATCTTCGTAATGACCTTTCTGAGGTCTTTCTTAGTTTTAAAGAAAATCCAAGCTATGTCCCTTTCTTACCATTTGAGAGATCATGTAATTGGAAAATATTTCCTTTCTTGGTAATATCATACTATGAAGACATACTATGAAGACAGCATTTTATAAGTAAAGGAAAAAGAGACTTTTTTTTTGTAATGGAGTGCTTATTTCTAAAGTCTATAACAGATGGTCTAAGCTGCCAGATGTAGGTGCTGGGAACTGAACTCAGGTCTTTTGGAAGAACAGTATGTGCTTGTAACCACTGAGCTATTTCTCCAGTCTTCTGCCTACTTTCTTGAGAACTGAAATAATTTGCTGTAGAAAACCCTTACAAACACCCACTAGAGTGTCTATTATGTTCAACAATATCATATGCTCAGAGGCTGTGTGTTCTTGATAAACATGTTGATGAACAATAATTGAATAACTAAAATATATGCTTTCATCTCCCCCTTGTTTTTATCATCAGATTTTCTACTATTAAATATATATAATAATGGGGCTGGATACATGGCTCAGCAGTTAAGAACACTAGTTGTTCTAGCAGAAGACCTGGGTTCGAATCCCAGCACCCACATGGCAGCTAACAACTGTCTGTAACTCCAGTTCCAGAGGATCAGACAGCCTCTTCTGTCCTCCACAGGCATTACACGACATGGGTGCACTTACCCGCATTCATCAATACATGCATACACATAAAATAAAAATAATAAATAAAATATGTTTAAAAAATAAATACATAATAAAATGTATCACTTTTGCAATTTTTAGCATGTATGTAGTTAAGTGTCACAGATTCTTTGAGTTCATATGTACAACTGCCTTGCTATCTAGAAAACACATTTTTAAAGAAAAAATTAAAAATCAAAGATGTGCAAACTTATTGGTAAAAATACTACATTTAAGATGGATAAAATTGTATATATTTGTCAAATTATTAGGATTTTGTTTCTCTTCATCCCAGTTTTTCATTTAATTATTCTTTAGGATTAGGCCAAGGAAACCAACTCTGATTTACTAAGCTTCTGTAAGATTCTACACAGATGTATTTAGCCAGTTGATGACCAGAGAAAATACTTAGGAATCTGTGGACCAATTTTTGTAAGTTGGGAGACCAGTTTAACATTTTATTTGAATATTAGTTTTATCTGCTAAAGTATGGTCTACTTTATCGACTCAAAAAATATTTTTTCCTTACTAAGGTCATTGCATGTTAGAATATAACAATACCTCTGAGGAAAACAATTATAAAACAAAAGCACTCAAAACTGATGCAAAATTGATGTTGAAGAAACTTGTCATTCTCTGCTTCTGTATTCTGTTGTTCTTAAAAAATTTGTGACAAGAATAATAAATAATAAGAACAATCCAGGAGTATTTCGAGACTATCGTGAGGTGACACACGGTAAGCATTTAGAATACTGGCAAGCACGCAGTAGGAGCTCAGAGAGTGATCAATTTCTCATGCTTTATGTAGCTGGTAGGAGTGACGCTCAAGGTACGGTTGATTAGTTAATGGCTGGCTGAAAGGGAAGGAAGGGCACCCACACTCAGCCTAGAGCAAAGGCTATGAGGTAAGATGGAGCAGGATGCATTCTGGGAATTGTGCTTGAGTTGCCCCTGGTATAGTAGTTTGATTTGGGAAAGAAGTGAAAGGTCAGACTGTGGAGTGTCTTTCAGGGTAGAGCAGGAAGACCCGACTTTATTGTTCACCAAATGGCTAAGACCGGCTAATTTTATTGCTGGCACTGGTAGTCTTCCTAGGTGGTGAAGTCATCCAGTCTCCATAGACCTACTCTTGCTGTGGCTGGGTGGTGGAGTTTTAAAATCTCTTATCCAGGGTTTCTAGAGCTAGAGGGCAGTTCTCTGTTTGCTTGTTTCATTGCTGTTTGTTTGTTGTTTTATGTTTTTTATTGACACAAGGTCCAGCTCTGTCGCTCAGGCTGGCGCAGCATTGAACCTGAGATAATCCTGTTGTTGCAGCTCACCAAGTGTTGGGGTTACAGGCATGATCCACCATACCTAGCTAGAATGTTGTTTTTAGGGGAAGTGAGGTTTGACAATGACAAAGGCCAAAAGAGGCACTGGAAAAATAAGCAGTAATTTGCATCTAAGTTGTACAAATCTCCCTGGGTAGGCTGAGAAGATCATTGTGGGTGCTTATCAGACGCTTCAGCCAGACCCCAAAGAGCAATCTGTCTTAACCATAATCCCTGCATTCATTTACTTGTGCATTGCCTTTTATTCCTCATGGTCAACTTCGAGCCTTTGAAACTCTGTGGTTTGTGAATAGCTTTTTAGTACTTCAGGGTTTTAATTTTTTGTTTATAAGTAAGTTGTAATTAACTTTGTTTTGAAAGTTTCCCCATGTTGTAATGGTTTGTATCTTTATTACCTGTAAGAGATGTTCAGAGAATAAATTGAGATAATGTACATAAAAGTGCATTCTGTTTCCATATTAGAAGAGGCAGTTTATATGTACAAGTACAAATGTTTCATCTGTCATTAATAGTTTCAGACTTTAAAGAAAGAAGGTCGACACAATACATTTTTTACTTTGTTTCAAAGTCCAAACTGCATCTAAATTCCATGGGAGAGACTGAAAGCCAATTTGCTTCCTTAACTTGGTAATAGGTTAGGGTTGAAAGAAACAGCAACGGCTATAGATAGGAATGTTTTAATGTCTTTGCCAAGAATAAAAGAAAGGAAGAAAATAATTTTCTCCTCGTAAATCTTTCAGTCGATGGGGATGGAAGGTCTGACACTGAAGGTTTTGATCACAACACCAGAGTATGCTGTTCTGTCTACAGCAATAGCCTGGAGAGCACGCTGAAGGTGACCTCTGATACCTCAGCAGGGAAGGAATTCTATAGCTGTGACAGCCTCTAATGCACAGTCACAGCCCCCACACTGCTGTCTGTACTCTGGAGGTCAGCTAGAACTGCCAGTGAATGCAATTACAAAGGCCAACAAGGCAGGTGCGGCTGATTCTAGTTATGAGCATATCTAGAATAAAGAGGAAAATGAAAGCAATTGTTTCCTTACCAGACAGGGAGAATCACTTTTGTTTTTACATTATTCCCTCCTTCGTTTTTCTATTTCCGTTGGATAGCTTTAGTTGTCAACTTGAGACACCTGGATAGAGGTGGTCTCAACTGGGGAAATTTCCTTCATTGGATTGGCCTGTGGCCATGTCTGTGGGGCATTTTCTTGATTGTTGAGTGATGTGGGAGGGTCTAGCCCACTGTGGGAGGTGCCACCCCTGGGCAGATGATCATGTTTGTATAAGAAAGCAGGTTGAGCATGGACCAGGGGAGGAAGCCAGTAAGCAGCATTCCTCCATGGCCTATGCTTCAGCTCCTACCTCCAGGTTCCTGCCCTGAGTTCTTACCTTGGGCTCCCTCAGTGATGAACTGTGACCTGGGAAATGAAAGCTAAATAAATCCTTTCCTCCCCAAGTTGGTATTGCTCAGAGTGTTTTGTCATGGCAATTGAAGGCAAACTAGAACACTATTCATTTGGATTTCACTTGTTAGAAACATTAGGATAAAGTCACATTTGTAATTTTATATGGCTAATAGTCCTCTATAACATAAGCATGTTACTACATCATTAATGTCTGAAATTATCTAGTGACTATGGCATGTTTCATTATGTGGTCAGGTGTATAATGTATGTGGAGGACTTAAAACCAAGGACACAGAGCCAGACTGCCTGGGTTTGAATCCAGCTCTGTCGATTACTAGCTGAGTGCTTTTTGGCAAATTACTTAACCTCTCTGTACCTGTTCCCTCACCTCTAAAATGAGATTGAAAATCAAGTCCATAGGGTTACTGGATTAAGTTGAAGATTAAGTATGATAATATGTGCTCACCAAAATGTTTAAAACAGTGCTCATTGTAAAGTAAGCACTAGACATTATTATTATTATGTTCATATAATGTTAGACTGCTTCTTGTTTTTATCAGTAAAAATTAGGCCATACACTTATATGCATCCAGTACCAGAGATTGAACCCAGGCCTTGCACACATTAAGACACACCAAGCTGGTGTTCCACACTGAGCTACACTCCCAGTCCCTGGAGTCTTTTAGCTGTCAGAAGTATCGTTAAGATAATTTTCTTAGAAGTGGAACTACAGAGTCAAAGGCATTTAATATATGACTGAATTACATTCAGGAAAGATGCTAAGATTTTCCTACCCCATTTCAATCTTCAAGTTTACCTACTTCATTACATTCTTCACAGCACTTGGAATATTTTTAAAAACATTTAGACTAAAATTATAATAAATCTTAACTTCAATTCATATTTCCTGGAATACTATTTTAGAAATTCTTTTGAAATATACTTTATATTTTTTTTCCTTGGTAAGTTGGCCATTTATTTCTTTTCCTTTGCAGAAGTTCTTGACGTATTGGGATGCCAACTGGTGATCTGTTATATTTCTGCCAGTTATTTACTCCAAATTTTTGTTCTTTTAATTTTTAGCAGGAGTGCTTTCTACAATCCATGCCTTTATTTTTTAAAACCAAATTTGGTAGTCTTTTATCCTTAAACTATTTTTCTAAAACTTTTATGCTTAGGAATTCAAATGTCAAAATCTCCTTACCCATGTTTCCTTCCAGGCTTTTAAAAAATGTTAAACTCTAGGTTATCTGACATGTATACTGACAGTGACTTGAGGTAAAGATTAATGTTACATATTCTCCAAATAGATAACCCCTTCCTTTCTTTTCTCTCCCACCTCTTGCCTCAGGTATTTTGAGATAGAGTCTCATTTTGTAGCCCAGGCTGGTTTCAAACTGGCAATTCTTTTACCTCTGCCTCCCAAGTGCTGGAATTACAGATATGTGCCACCACATTCAGTTAATAATTTTCATTAATGAGTTATATTTGAGGAGGAAGCATAAAAATTTATGTCATGTTTATTAGTAGAGGTGATTAAACATTACCATTGAAATCTACCTGATGACTTTATATCCATACACAGGTGCCAAGTATCCGAGTGCAACCAGCTATGACTAGTAATAATCAGATACATACAGATTAGAGATGCATGCACCAACATCCAAGTGTTATTAGCAAAAACATTGAGTCTTTATGAAACAGTATATTTTAAAATGAAATGGAGATCTTTTTTAAAGGTTAAAAACTCATTCAATTTTAGGTCATATAGGGTTTATACTGAGTTCAATATTGTATAACAATTAATTCAACTGTGAACCTTAAAAATTTTATAGCCACTTTTGAAAGAGATGTATTTTTATTCTGGGAACTGTTATTAAGTATGTTAAAGCTGTAATGAAATGCTTCGTCTAAAAAAAATTTGCTGAATAAGCCTTTTCCTTATAAGCTTAGAGTCTTCTCTACAATATTGTTAAGTTTATTTAGGATCTTTATTTACCCTTTTATTTACAATCTATATATCATGCTATTTCTTTTATAATTATTTTTGCTTCCATAGCATACTGTTTTAATATTATAACTTTACATTTTAGTATTCATTCATGCAATTCAGACTACTTCCTCTCTGTGTCAGAAATTATAGCTGAGAAGCTCTCAGATCTTTTCCAACCTCCTTTTCCTCTATCTACCTTTCCTGTATATGTGGGAAATCTAATTTTCACTCTCACAGCATCCCTTGTTTCGTGTATGCCCTTGTGTTCAAGTTCAGGCTAATGAACCAGGAGCAGAAGTATACAGAGATCATTCTGGAAAAGCTTGGTGAGATACCATAGTTTGGTTTTGTCATAGATGGTCATGTCTCATAGGCAGAAGACATGTTTTGGTTGTTAGCCTTAGCCTTGAACGGCTGCACTATCCCTCCAGCCTTCATGGGTAGAAGACTTATAATCCTATTGTCATTTTCTTCTCACAAGCAGGAGACTTTTAAAGTTTCATTTTGTGTGGTGATGTTTCCCCAGGTGTCGAGATGAAGTTCTTAAAGAACTGAGTCCCCGGTTGAAGAGGCATCCTGTATCCTTTGAGATACAGCTCACACATTAGCTTGTGGAAGAATCTGAATATCAACTTCAATACTGTTCTAACTTACACTCTCAAAGCTGGAATGACGTACAAGACCACTCTCTGCTTTTCTTTATTTATGTCCCTCATTATGAGCAAAAATTTTAAGGAGTCTACTTATAAGGAATACAAACTTTTATTTCACTGCATATATATGTATTAAAATGTAGAATGAAACTAATTTAATTCAAATTATCCCTTTCAATAATTCCAAAGATTTTACATTTATGGAGTAGTTTATATTTCCTCCCCTAATAATTTATTATGCTGTATCAGTTATTTCACTGTTAGAATTCTGTACTGTGACAAAACACCAGAGAAAATCAACTTAAATTAGAAAGACTTTTAGTCCATGGATACTTGGTTCTGCTGTCTCAGAGCTGCACTAGAAGAACATCATGGAAGGAGCATGTGGTGGAGCAGAGCTTCTCACCTCATGGTAGCTAAGAAGAAGCGTGAAGGCAGGAAAAAGAGAGGAAGGGGCAGGGTCCCAATGTGCCCATCACCAAGCACACCCCCAGTGACCTCACCTCCTTCCACTAGGCTCCATCTCCTAAAGGCCCCACCTCAGACACTTCAGTTCCAAACCACAATACCCACATCTATCGAAACTACAAACAAGAAGTATAACTGTGACCCAGCAACATGGCTCACTGGACAAAGATACTTGCCACCAAGTCTGATGCTTTGAGTTCCATCCAAGGGACCCACATGGTAGAAGGAAAGAACCAACTTCTGCAGGTCATTCTCTGACTTATACACACGTGTTGTGGCACATACGTGCTGAATAAGTAAGTGAGAAAATGGAACTAAACTACAGTTGGTTTCAGGTTTTGGTAAGACTCATAATCAGTAAAGCACACCTGAGTTCTACCTCTCAATAATCCTTCCCATTTGTGTCTTCTCTCTGTCATTCTCGTTCCCATGATGCTTCTCTCTTGCCACATTGAATTAGCCACTATTGCCAAATTCTCAGTCTCTATTGTGACTATTTTGCAGCCACTCTATGTCTTCAACAGTCAAATTTTAGTTGGATATTTCATATTTGTTATGAAGCACATTTTATGATATTACTTATTCTCAGTTTTATTTTTGCTAATTACATAGAGAGTGCTAGAGATGAACTTGCCTCTTATATGAAGTAGTTTCAGCAAAAGAAATTTCAATAGAAGGATCAGATATTTTTGTCTGTGTGTATATGTGGTATATGCATTTGCTCATGTAAGCGTACACACATTTGTGCAGATACATACACATGAGTATGCATGTGCAGGTGGAGGCCAGAGGTTGACATTAGATATCAACTGTGCTCCACTTTGCGTTGTAAGACAGGGTCTCTCACTGAACCCATAGCTTGTTGATTTGGTTAGGCTGACTGACCAATAAGCACCAAGGATTTGCCTGTTCCTGTCTCTAGTCATGGGACTGCAGATGCCTGCACCAACTTTTGACGTGGGTACTGATGATCTGAGTTCAGGTCCTCATACTTTTACAGCCCGCACTTTATTGACTGAGTCATCTTCCCAGAATACAACTAGACATTTTATATAGATTGCCTAAGAGCTTCCATACTTTGATTTTAATTCTACTAGGTTGAGTGAGCCTGGGAAGTCTCACAACTGTGATTCAGAGGACCATGTGTATAAAGTAGCTCTCAATTTTTCTTGATCTGCATTCTTTTCACAGTAGTAACTAGAGATGAACCAATCTATAGGCTGTGATATGGAGACTTAAGATGCTAAAATTCCATATTTCAAACTTGAGGTGTTATAGTAAGTGCCTTATTATTTACATAGTGAGGTATTCAGTCAGTAATTCCTGCTAGTGGCAAGATTGGGGACCAGGATTTGGAAGATCAACTGACTATTACTGTGGAAAAATAGCAGTTGTTCATGGGAACTAAGTGACAGAATGTGCAACACAGAAATTATGTCTGGGTCTTCAAATAGTTGGACTATAATTTCTTTGATTTCAGAGAAAATAGCCTTTAGCGTGCCGTAGATGGGACAAAGATCAAGAGTTTATTGAAGGGGATAGGGAGCAACACATGCACATCATTGTATTGCTTATATGCACAATTAAGTAGATGATCTGAAAATTAGGTGCTTCAAGAATACAGTGTGAAGACGGAAGCTTGGCTGCTTGTATTTTGGTAAGGGAGGATAAAGAAATGCAAACGGCATGTAAGGCTGCAATTGCCACATGGAGAAATAAATAAATACAAAGTACGTGGATAGCTATTTAAACTGGGGAATTAGAGAATAACTCTCTGGAGTAAAGTTACCGAAACCATGATCTGATGAAAAAGATAGTCATTTGCAGGTGGAAGGGAACAAAAAGTCATCCAGAGTCTGGAACCACATCTGACCAGAAGGAAAGCTAGCATGTTACATGAGGGACTGGTCATGTGGGGCTTTATAAGTTTTAGGCAATAAATTGGTCTTTTATTACTATTTTGTGGGAAGCCAATACAAAGTTTGAGCAAATTAGTGTTTTATGATCCAATCAGATCTAGGTTTTAAATATTTTGTTTACTAACTTATTTTACGTGTATGAGTGTATTGCCTGCATGTATGTAAGTGCACCAATGTCATGCAATAGAAGAGGGCATTGGATTCCCCTGGAACTGGAACTATGGGTGGTTGTTAGCTGCCATGTGGATGCTGGGAACCAAACCCAGGTCCTCTGCTAGGGCAGCCAGATCTCTTAACCACTGAGTCATCTCTCTAGCCCCCAGATCCAGGTTTTAGAGTGATCACTTCTCCTGCTGTGTGGTAGGGGCCCAGTTGAGTCAAGTTTATTTAGTGCTAATGAGATAGTGTTTGAAGTAAGTCCAACACTGTAACAATAATCATAGCTTATGCATTTTCTGAACTTCTATGTTCTGATAACAGTCTAGCCATCACATATACCATCTAATTCAGCCATACACACCAATTTTTAGATGTGCAAATTTTTAGATGTGCAAGAGGCTATTGTGATGCAAAAATATAAATTATTAACAATTCTCCCAGCCCTATGTGAAACATCTACAGTGCAACCTCTATACCCAAGGCTCATGGAAAATAGCAGAACAGGGGGTAGAGAGCATACTAATGCATCTCTCAACTCTCGCCAGCAAAACTTCTCACGAAACAGATGGTGACTAACACAGAAAGCCACAACAGGCCAAAATGTAGAGATTAAGAGACTGCAGAGTGCATTTCTGTGGGTAGGACAACTATATTAAACCTTAGCCACCCAGGGCTCAGGGACCATTGTCGAAGAGGGGGCAGAAAGATCAGGGGAGGTAGATGACTACAAGAAAAGAGTTTTCTAGGCTTCTGTGAAATTGCTTATATGAATTTACAGCAGTGGTGACAGCATGCTCAAGACCCGTGCAAACTCAAACTATACCAAAACCTAGCATAGAAGTGGGACCTTAGCTGAGGGACTACTGGTGGCAGATCACTGCCAAGTGGGTGAGGGAGAGTTGGTCTTCTTTAAGGGAGTGACACCAGATAGGTTGACCAGGCTCCAAGGAATAAGCTCACACCGAGCAACATCTGGGTACACAAACTTGACTTGATAGGCCTTAACATATATGCCAGAGTGCATGAAATCCATGGGAAGGTTATGGTGGGGGGTGCAGATAGATGAGGGGGATCTAAATGCAATTAAGATGTATGTTCAATAAAATATATATTGAAAAAAAAACCAATTCTCCCAATTACAGAAGCTTTGTTACCCAATGAAAAAGATATTAGAGAAATGGTTATGCATGGAGTATCTTCATGGAGTATCTTGAGTAATTTCTTGACTTTAAAATGAACTTTACATTTGAAAATACAGAAGTGAGTGTTTCAAGTAGTGAAGAATATTGATTACTACCAACGACTGCTTCAGAGGGTTACACTGACATGTAATCAAAGGGAGGAGCCTAAACAAACTAAGCTTAGTAGAAGGAAGAAAAGGAGACAGGACAAGATGTAGATCTTTCTGTCTCAGCAGAGGTCCCACCTGAAGAAAATTATGTGAGTCTAGTAAAAATGCCAAGCCAGTGTGAGAAGTAAGACTCTCTTGGGTCAAAGGGGTGTGGCAGAGAATCAGAGCTAGGGACAGGGTCTATGGAGGGCTGTCTAGAGTAATCAAAATCTGAGTCAAGCACAGTCTGAGTCATTACTAGGAAAGGTGGTTTTTGGCTTAGAGTAAGAGGAACTGGAGATAGGTTTTTAACATGAAGGGGGGATAGCAGAAGTCAGGAAGAAAGCAGCCTCACTGACCCATCCCCAGGAGACTCAGAATCCCAGTGTATGAAAAGTCAGGGCGCACAAAGGGATCCAGGGTGAGAGAAACTGGTGCAGGAAAGGACAGAAAGAGCAGGGAGCTGTCAGAGGTGTAGGTGCTCACTGTAGCTGATGGCAAGCCTCAGGCTTCAACATTCTTTGGTTTGCTCCACAGAAGGCTTCTAGAACCCAGGTACACTTGAGATGGAAATATCATACCCCACCCCCCGCCCACACACACACATGCTATTGGGGTAGTGATGGGTTAGTTTGAGGTACATTTTAGATTCAGTTTATATCAATGTCAATTTGGTAGCTTGAGGCTGACCAAAATGGGAGCAACTATGCCGTAGAAATTAGCAAAGACTAGAGTTAACCTCTTTTTCCTACCCGGATACTGGTTACTGGAGGCACACTGGTTGACACAATTCACAGATGGTTGCCTGCAATACTCCAACACAATATGATACCAGAAGATGTGAATTTGGGGAGGAAACTGTTCCTGGGAATTTTGTTGCAATAGTTTCTATTTTTATTTTTATTTTTTATTTTTGTGTGTATGAGTGTATTACCTGAAAGGGTATAAGTGCACCCATGTCATGCAATGCCCATGAAGATTGGAAGAGGGAGCAGATTCCCTTGGAACTGGAATTATGAACCATTTTAGCAGCCTTGTGGGTGCTGGGAATCGAGGATATACCACCAGCATCTGTCCAACTGTCCATCACTCAGCAGTCACTTAGCTTTTTAAGTGGTTAGTAGGTTGAGGTGAGACAATAAGGGGTCAACTAGGGTGCCCCTGAGAATTCCCAGTACCCACCCAGAGCACCACACGAGGGCGCAAATCTTTTTAAAAATGTTTCTATTTTTATTTTAAGTGTTTGAGTGTTTTGTCCAAATGTATGTAAAAGCACCTGTGTTGTGCAATGCCTATGGAGGTCAGAAGAGGGATTTGGATTCCCCTGGAACTGGAGTTATGGAAAGTTCTTAACAGCCTTGTGGGTGCTGGGAATCGAACCTGGGTCCTCTGCAAGAGCAGCCAGTTCTCTTAACCACTGAGCCATCTCCTTAGCCTCAAAAGTTTCTTTTAGATTTATAGAATAGTCATTTATTTAGTCCACGTTTTTGGATATTGAGAAGTAGAAGAACCTAGTGCCAGCATCTCTCAAGGGCCTTATGCTGGGTCCTAATGGAGCAGGTGTTATCACGCGGTATTAAAAAACCAGCTAAAACAGTAATCTCTTTTTAGAAAGATTTATTTAATTATTGTTAATCACATGTACATTTGTGTGTTAGTATGTGGATGTGAGTTCAGGTGCCTGAGGAAGCTAGCAGTGTCTAATACCCCTGGAGCTGGAGTTATAGGCCTGGTATGAGTACTGGGAACTGAACTTGGGTCCTCTGCAAGAGCAGTACGTGCTCTTCACCGCTGAACCACCTCTCCAACCTCTAAAACAGGAGTCTTAATGCTGATTATAAGTGGCCAGTATGAAATTTGTACTGTGTAGCAGTACTGATAATTTATCCAATGTAACCTCAAAACATATCTGCAATCTACTTTCATATGACTTGCTTTAAAAGAATCTTCAGTGAGGCTGGAGATATGTCTCATGCAGAAGATCCAAGGGGATCTGACACCTTCTTCTGACTTCTGCATGCATTGCACACATGGGTGCATTTGCATACATGTAGGCAATACACTCATACACACATAATAAAAATATAAAAGTTTAAAAAAGAATCTTTAGTGAAAATGTGTTACAGGGATAAAAAATAATGAAGTAGATTGTAGCAGGGTTGCCTAGGGTCAACAGTGTCCATCTGTGGTCAAGCAGCCTTTGTAGGTAACCAGTCTGACTTTTCAAAATGAAATGTGAAAGTTGATGTTATTACACCTGTCGCTCATAAACTTTGAGAGCTAGTTTAGTGAAAGACATAAGACACCATATTCCTGTAAAATTTAGTGCTGTCACAGCATGTAAAAGTGGTGTGCTGTTTTGCTTTAATGAAAACTAGTTCTCTGACATTAAAGGACTGTAAAGCTCCCATTGACAAGTAGACTTTCCAATGACAGCATTCCACACAGAGTATTGTTCTGATAAGGACTGAAAATCGAAATACAGCCACAAGAGGCAATCTTGAAATACTGATTTGAGTTCAGGTATTTACAGAGTTTCTCTTTAAGTATTTAAAACAAGTCTCTCAATTATAAAACTCTTCCTGTGATGGATTTCCATAAGGTGTGGTCAACTTTCTGGGAAGTTAGATTGGATTCAAGAATTTTGAAATCTGGACTTCAAACTAGCTAGATTTCCATTTGGCTTCACATTTTTTTTCCAAATGTTTTATTGCATACTGACTCAGTGTTCTCAAGAAATCAAAATATAATGAAGGAGACACAGGTATGGAAAACACACCCATCTGGAACTCGTGTTTGGAGGACATATCATTCATATTAAGCCAAGTTATAGTGTACTTCAATATAGTTAAAGTTTGGAAAAATCTTTTGCTTGATTGAATTATAATTTTTTTTTGTCTTTTTGAGACAGGGTCTCCCTGTAATCCCAGCTGGCCTGGAACTCGCTTGGTAGACAGGCTGGCCTTGAACTCACGGAGATCCGCCTGCCTCTGCCTCCCGAGTGCTGGGACTAAAGGCCTGTCCCACCACACCCAGCACTGAATTATAATCTTAATTAAGACTTATTTTTCCTTCTCTAAAATATTTTAAAGTTTCTGTTGATGACCAGTTCTGTTCCTTTGAAGTGCTGTAGGATTCAGGCATCTTTAGTACTCATTCGGCACTGGGAAAATTCTCTCCTTTCCCCATCTTCCTTCTAGTCTCCGTTGTACCTGTTTTGAATGCGAACTATGAATGCACACATTTGAAAGCGAAGGCCCTGGTCCACACCGTCTTGCCCTTGATATCCATACTGCAGCAAGCTTCCCTCCATCCAGATTCCTTTTAACCCACAGCGACCATGAGAGTTTAATACCCATCTTTACCTTTTGCTCTCTCTGGTTTTTAAGCCAGGTGAGCCATAAATTGAGGCAGAATGTAACCTGGGTCCACAAAGAGGGAAGGGAATGAAACTGGTTTCCTCTCATACCACAAAATTTGAAAAACACAGTTGGCAATGGGGAAAAAAATAAAACAGGAAGCCAGATTGTACATATAAATTAAATATTTTCACCCCAACTCATTTTAGATAGCCCCGGGGTATTAAGAGTGTGTGTTTTGGATGGGTGCAGCAAGCATTCCAACAGTAAATGCCTTCCTGTTCAGTGTGTTCGAAGTCAGGCTGTCTTCTGGGGTTGGTTTAAAAATATGTGTGAAATATGTACTTTTATTTCAAGCCAAGTCAAATGTTTTCAATCATCTCCCCCTCTACTTGCTTCTCCTCTCTTCCTATCCTGTCATTTCTTGCCCCCCAGACAGTAAAATATACCCTGAATTGTGTTTTTATTTTCCAAAAGGAAGTTTAGTGATTAATTATGAGTTACAGGTAAACATATATTATTGCCCTCAAAGGTATTCACCACGAACCTGGCCGGTGTCATTCCCGGCTGGCATTCTTGAGTGTTCAATCTTGGCCAGTGGAAGTCAGAGAAGCACGCAAAGAAACCAAGTATTTGGCTCGCACACAACAGAGAACCAGTGGATACTTGAGGGTGAGAAATGGACTATAACTTTTCACCCCAGTGGTGATGAACCTATAATTCTCAAATTGTTTGTGTAATTTTCTATTTCTACCACATCAGAGACAAATATTATTTTGTACTGCGTGTTCCTTGCGGACTTTTTTTTTTCTTTTTTCACTAGCAAAGTCCAATTAAGGTGCCTGAGGGAAGGAAAATAACATACCTGGGGCCATCAGACCTGGCAAGAGACACCACAGATGTACTGAGGTGGGAAAATGTAGACTTCTGGTGGAAGCCGCAGAGCCCCACTGCAAAATGCCACTCTGATGTTGATAGACTTTAAAAATATATATCAAGTGATCTAATTAGAGAAAACTCTGTGATATTCAAATTTGACATCAAGCTGTCTAGGAACCCTTTATATTTGGCATAGGCTACTGAGATTGCAAATATTTTGTACAGAAAGTCTCACATAGAGACTTTGTGTTCCCACCCTTCTGTTTGACTGAGCTTGTTAAAATTCTGGAATGTTCTTAGACAACTCTGTATACGAATACTACCAGGTGTCAGAGTTAATGTTTTCCATAGTTAACTTTTATTTAGTGTAAGTGATCATTTTTTAGTGTTATATGAATTGCATGGGTTGTGTCAGAGGAAGCCAATCTTTCAAAATAAATCTCTGAGGATAATTTATTTAAAGAAAGTCTCCTGATATGTGATTCTAGGCTTTTAGTGTTTGTTGTTTTCAAGTAAGTTTAACTCAGCAAACACTAATTAAATTATTGACTGTGCAAAGCTCAATGCTGGGTGCTTTTAACAGGCTGTTAATGACCTGGAAGTAACTCAGCTTGAGCAAGCCTGACACTCTTTTATTATAAAAGCTCTCAGAAAAATACAACTATGAGAGAACCTCCTCAATATGGTAAAATGCATTAATCAAAAACAAAAACAGAAAAATCCCCAAGTAGCTAACAAGACAGTGTCTAGTAAATAACCTTTTGACAATGATCAAAAGTTACAGGACACTCAATGGTGAAAGACTTAAAATGTCTCATTAAAAATCTGGAGCAGGATAAGCATTCCAGTTTTGCCACTAGCATCCATAATTTAGAAATTCTAGTTAGAGCAATTAGATAAGAACAAAAAATAAACAGATTCGGTTGGAAAGAAAAAAGTAATCTGTATTGGCTGGTAACATCATCCTATAAAAATTTGTAAAGACTCAACAATAGAACTATTCTAGCTACTGAGCGTGCTCAGTCCACTGTTGGGGTTACTCCATTCACTGTTAGAGCTAATAAGCTCAACCCAGTGTAGTGGTTGCTCCAGTCTTTGGTAGTATTTCAGCCTGTTCTTGTCCTCATCAATGACTTATCCTCAGAGCAATAGTTAATGTTTTCAGAAGTGAGTACAGTAGGTCTCTTATTTCTTGGTCAAAACTTTGCTTAATTGTGGCTGGACAGATGGGTCAGTGGTTAATAGCATTGGTTTGCTCTTTCAGAGGACCCGGGTTCAGTTCCCAGCACCCCCATGACAGTTAACAACTGTCCATAACTGAAGTTCCAAGAGCCCTGATGCCCTCTTCTGGCCTCTGCAGATGTTACATACATATGGTGCACTTGCATACATGTAGGCAAAACACTCATAAACATAATAAAAATAATTACACAAATAAAAATTTTTAAAAATTCATTTACTGTTCCCACAGTCACATCAATACATAAAATTTTAATGAAACTTTAGATAATAGCTCAAATTTTTGTAAAATTCCAAGTACTTATAAACTAAGGCAGGTTGAACATATCTAATTTGAAAAATACAAAATCTGAGATGGATCAATAGATAAGAACTCTTACTGTGCAAGCAAGGCTTGAGGCTGGATCCCAGCACCCATGTAAAACGTTGGGCAAAGTCACATATATACCTTTAACCCCAGAGCTGTGGAGGGTGCAAGACGGGAGTATCAGTGGGGCTTGCTAGCCACCAGCTGAGCTCCAAACTCAGGGAGAAAGTTTGTCTCAAAGAATAAGGCAAAGAATAATAGAACAGGACAGTTGATGTCTTTCTCTGGTCTCTGTGTACATATATGCACACACATATGCACATACACAACACACACACAGAGACAGAGAGAAAGAGAGGGGAAGAGAGAGAGAGTTCATATCTGAAATCCTTCAAAATCCAAAACTTTCTGAACACCAATGTGATGTCACAATTGGAAAATTCCACAATTTATTTCACATGGCAGGTCACAATGGAAACACAAGCATACTAAGAATATTATATGAAATTAAACTCGGGCTATGTATATAGATATGTATATAAAACATAAGTGAATTTTGTGTTTTGTCTTGAGTCTTCACCCTAAGATATCTTATTGTGTATATGCAAATATTTTCAAATCTGAAAAAGGTTTGAAACCTGAAACATATCTTGTCCCAAGCAATTTGGATAAGAAATACTCAACCAGTAGCACCGTAAGTCTCACTATTCTTTTAAATAGAGTCATTCATTAGGTTAGTTACTTCCCGAGAGAGGACTGGACTGAGTAAAAAGAAATAGAAAAGAGTAAGCATTACCTGTAATGCTACAACATGAGGTCTGAAGCAGGTGAGAGGTGGGGAGGGGGCTTTTAAGGAAAGAGAATAAGAAGGGACAGAGAATCAATAGACAGAAGATGCGGTACACTTTCACCGTTCCTTATGGAAGCCGTGAGACACAACTGATTACTTAAACTAAGTAAAATGAGCAAAATTAAAACTAGGCTCCTTTCCCTAGCCACATTTCAAGTGTTTGGTTGCCATGCTTAGCTAGCAACAACTGTATGCACTGGGTACTGTGAGTATTGACATTTTCATCACTTCATAAAGTAATGAACACTGCTGTGATAGTATTTTGTCCACATTTTACCTAACAGCAGTGAATTTATTTTCTTGTCAAATATTACCTCAACTTCAATTTTTAGTAATTAAATATTTGTTCATATTAATCTACCATGATTTAAAAATTCGGTTACTATAAAAATGGTGTTTTATAGTGTTTTATTATAGACATGGCTGTGATGTCTAACAATCCTTATAGCAAAATTTCTACATTCAATTTATTTATTTGGAATAAATATTTAGAAATAAATAAAATGCATGCATTGTTTCAGACTTTTGATCTGCATGATAATTATGATTTGATTATCAACCTGACAGAATCCAGAAACACTTAGGAGACAAGCCACTGAGCATGCCTGTGAGGGAGTTTCTGGATTAGGTCAACTGAGGTAGAATGATCCACCCTAAATGTGGGTGTTACCATTATATGGGCTAGAGTCTCAGGCTGAATAAAACCAGGAAGGTAGTTGAGCACTAGCATTTACCTCTCTCTGCTTCCTGACTGTGGATGCACTGTGACCAGCCACCTCCTGCTTCTGCTGATATGACAGACTGTATCTTTTGGAACTGTGAGCCAAAATAAACCCTTCTTCAATTGTTGTTTTTGTCAGGTATGTTGTTGAAAAAATAAGACAAATAAACAATAAAACATAATAGTTGTGGTTAAATTCCTTCCTCCAAAGTTTGTCTGTTTGAATTCCTTAAACCAAGGAGCAAGGTTCACTTAATTTTGAAAGAAAAAGAACAATACCAAAAACAGTGAAAACCAAACCAAAACAAAGCAGAAAGACAATATATTTGTCTTTGTGAGGAACAGGGCTTCAAATTTGAAAGGGGATAGCCAGGAGGATCTAGAAAACAAACAAAATGCTTAACGAACAGAATTTCTTTTTAAGAATACTACAATTAATTTCCCTATCTTAGATGGTTTATATATAGATCACTAAAACTAGTCTTAAAATGTCAACTCTAAAATAAGGACTTTTTTTTTCTAGAAACAGATAATTCTCAGATTAGCAAGTACTTGTGTAGTATTTCAGTATGGAGGGGACCATTTTGAAATTTTATGTGTCCTCACCATAGCTCTTATGGGTAACTCACTGTTATCTCCATTAGACAGAAATATGGAGGCCGGTGACGTTAAGGGATTGATGCCATAGCTAAGCAGTGAAGCTAGAATTTTCATTTCTCTGGTTTCATCAAGGTTGATAAGCATTAAGGAGTCCATTCCTGTAACTACAGCACCAAATTGCCTCTTAAAATTTTTATTTGAATCACAAAGGCATTAGTTATTATGGGATGAATTGTGTCTTTTCACTAACAAAAAATACCTTAAAATCCTAACTCTCAGAATGAACGTGGAAATAAGGTTCTCATAGGTGTATTAGCTGGGAAGGGGCCTTACTCAAGAATGATAGGGTTCTCATCTAATGTGACTAGTTTCCTTTTAAGAAGATGCAGATTCAGGAGGAAAATGCCACTTGATGTCAAGGGCAGAGACACTGGAATTGTGTAGCTACAAGTTGCCAGAGGCCAGGAAGAAGTAAGGAAGGACTCTTCTCCAAGTTGTACAGTGTAGTTCTCTTAAAGCTATGGTTTTGGACATCTTAGCCTACAGAGCTGAGACAATAAATTCCTGTTGTTTTAAAATGCCAAGTTTGTGGTACTTTGTTTCAGCTGCCCTCAGAGACTTCCACAAAAAGTAATTTTGACATTCCAGTGTTAGACCAGATGTCTACCTATGTGAGCATACCTCACCTACTTAATAAATTTTGCTTCTCATTGCATTTGTCAGATACCTAGATCATACCCAGCCCCATGGCCAAAGGCCAAAGACAATGTTTGCAATTGCTTCTGTCTGTATTAGAAATATCAAGTAACACCCTCACAAAGTGACTCACAAAGTAAGTATTTTATCAAATTTGCCAAAATTGTATCCTGTTTCTGGGAAGCTAATAATTGTATATTTTTGTTCATTTTGGAAAGAGCAGTGATTGACTAACTCAGTATGAGGTATTTTGGTATCATATAACCATATTTACATTTGTCTACCATTATAGGAAAAAAAATTCCACCAGCCCTTAAAAAGAATCTGTCAATTATCCATGAGTTTTTGCTTTTGTGCTGATTTTCATTTTTGTAATTTTTAAAATTGTAGTTTATCCAACTTTAGGAAACTGATATGGTTTTTGACTTTAAAAGAAAATATAAATATATAATTTGGTCCAAAATCTGACTTCCACACAAGATTTTCAGAATGAAAGTAACTGGAAATTATCTGGACTGAACACTCAAAATATGATTTTAATTCTATCATACTCAAAGAGAAGATTTCAGAAGTATCAGGAACCTCACAGGAAATCATTCTGTCTGACTCACTTTTCCATCAACCACCTCTTGATATACCTGATTCATTTTCTTCTGAGGGCACATCTATAGCTGGTGACTTGTGTTTGAAAATCTAAAAAGAAAATGAATCTTTTTAATATTGGGCATTGCTTTCCCTTGTAGACATGACTTTAAAAGTAAAGTGGCTTTGCAGTGGCTTAGTGTTCTAAGCATTGTGCAATGCTCTTGTATGTCATTGGAACTGAACTCCATAAAAATTCTATGCCTAGTTTAAAGGGAAGCAATGATGAGGACTCTGAAGGTCAGGGAGAGCGATATCACAAGGTCTAGCTCAGAGAGAGCACATTACAAGGTCCAGTGCAGGGCTCTTTGAATTAGAATTGATTTCCATGATTTCTTCTTTTCTTAAAAGGCTGGCGGTCCCTCAAGAGGGAAGCAGGTAGGTAGGATGTTTCCCAGTGTAGAATAAGAGAGAAAGGGAGCATTTAGGATAGGATTTCATCATCTTATAATTATGCTGTGGCTTTCCTTGAAATGTTTTGATAAACCCTAACCTACCCCACCTGGGATATTCAACACTTGAAAAAGATCCTATATAATAGATAGAGATATTCCAAGCATAAAATAAATAGTGTATTTTGAATGGTAAACATGAAAAGTGACTGTAAAATAGCTCACTAATATTTTCATTTTTACATATTGTAAAACAATATTTAGATATATCAGGTTAAACAAAACATGTTATTAAAACTTATTTCACTTGTTTATTTTTATTTTGCAGGGGTAGAGGCAGAGGCAGTGTTTTGTTATGTAGCTCAGGCTGGGCTTGAACTCTTGAATATTTCTGCCTCAGCCTCCTGTGTGCTAGGATTACAGGCATGTGCTATTATACTTTGCTCTTTTTCTTTTATTAATGCTATTAACAGAAATTCTAGATGACATTTGACTTCATTATATTGCTGTTGGACATTACTGCTTAAACCCCTGTATCATGAGTAATAATATTACTATGTTTATTTTTATATTATACTTATATATTTATATTATATTCATTTGTTTAGTGTGTGTATGTGTGTGTATGTGGGTGGGTGTGAGCATGACATGCTCTTATGTGGAGGTCAGAGGACAACTTTTGAGAGTTGGTTCTCTCCTTCCACTTTGTGGGTCCTGGGGTGGGGATCAAACTCAGGTCAGCAGGCTTGGTGGTAACTGCCTTTACCTGCTAAGCCATTTTGCCAGTCCCCATTGTTTAAACTTTTAAACTTAGTCATTAAAACTTATGAAAATAAGATGTGCCAGTCTTAGGTTTTGCTCTAACAAATTACTACAAATTTGGAGCTTAGCATGATATCGTATGATTATTATCAAAAGTCTAACAGACCATGTGGATTAAAATCGGTGTTGGTTTGGGCAGGCTCTGGAGGAGAATCCTTTTCCATGTCTTTGCTAGCTTTCTCTCTTCAAAGCCAACAGGAGCCAGTGGAATCCTTTGGCATGGCATCTCTGAGCTCCTCTTCTGAATCCCTTTGCATGTCTTAGGATTTTTGGATTACACCAAGCACTCAGATCTAGGGTAATCTTATTTTAAAATGAACTGCTGCAACAGTAATGCCAGCTGTTATCTTAATTCCTCTTTGTCATTATGTGACCATATTGGCAGGTTCCAGGGCTTAGGTTGAGGACATCTTTTGGAGGGTGTTACTCTTCCCACGGTGATGTAAACAAAAGCTGGTTAAATACTTTTTTAAAAGGCTGAGTGCTTTCTTGTGAAGCAGAACAGTAACATCTTTAAAAGACCAACAAATGTGAGCCTCTTCCTTTATATTTCTGTAAAGATTTAATTTCTGAAGCAATCTTGAAACTTTGAGGCATTCATTTTTTATTTAAATGTTCATTAATAACTTTTGGTTTTTTAGCAAGCAATGTGATATTTTCAGACAAATTGTCCCTCTACTGAATTATTTTCAGTATAGGAAGTCATGGTGCCTCTAGACCTATCCTTCTATCCTGTCCAATATTCTCAACTTTGCTCCTGGATAACCTTTGTCACCACTGAGGAGACTTAAGTACTTGTTCATTGGAATAATGACTTGCGGCCTGGGCCAAATTTCTGTGGGCAAAAAAATATGTTGTTCAACAACCTCTTAAATGGTAAATTATACTTTAGTTATCTTTGAAGAGATTCTTCATGTGTTAAATGACACTATGGTATAAATTTCATGTCAACTTCTGGAGAATCAGTTTTATTTCCTTGATATTTCCCTCAATAAAAATATTCTGTTTCAATGTCAAAACAGAGAGAGATTAAAAAGTCAAAGTATCTTTCTGTTAAAAATAAATTTTTAGCACCCTGAGTAAAACCTTAGACAAACTGAGACTCTTAAAAATGTTCCAAATGGAAAATATGAACCAAGGTGAATAATTTCTAATTGAGGCACATGAAACTTTTACCTTGCAGTGTTTATACCTTGTAAAATGTTTCATGTATGACCCCAAGATTTCTATTTCAAATATTTGCTATGAGCAATGGCTTGACATTCTCAACTGGGTGGTAGAGCCTTGTAAAACAGGCACATCTATCTCTCTATTTATAGCCTCCTGGTATGGAACATCCCTTAGGCAGGATGTATATGTGTGAGGTAAGAAGAGATACCTTCTGACAGAAGAAAGCTCAATGCACTTACTTGGGTTTTGCAAAGTATTTTTACCTCATATATTAAGACAATGTTGATTAGATTTAATTAATCTAATGAGTACAAATATTAGTTATATGGAGAAATGTTGAAGTGGGAGGAGGGAGGACATTTATTGTGAATCTATGTGTACCTCCAATATCTTTGTTGTATTTACCGCTCAAAAGGCATTGTATTTGCAGCATGTAGATAAGGGATCAATGTAGGGTTGTCAAATTACTTCATATGTTAGAACTAGGATTCAAAGTCAAGTGTGATTCCAAAGCATGTGTCATGACAATTCTACCATGATCCCTTATCTTGGAAATGCAAAATTCTTAATCCTTAGCTTGTGTTGTGCTTTTTAATAGCTCTGTATATTAAAAATCCAAATACTAAAAAAGAGATTCTCATTTCCAGAAGACATCATCTCCAGCACTCCTCCCCATCCTCTGGCTCTTACATTCTTTCTGCCTCCTCTTCTATGATGTCCCTGAGCCTTGGCAGGGGACATGAGGGGATTGATAAATATGTTCCATTTAGGGCAAAGCACTCAGTCCTTTATTCTCAGCACTTTGACCAATTATGGGTCTTTGCATTGACCACTACCCATTGTAAAAAGAAATTTCTTTGGCCAAGGTCGAGGGCGGCCTAGGTCCTTGGGTATAAGCATAAGTATTTAGATGTTAATTTGACAACATCACTGATAAGTAAAATAACAATAGGGCCTATGGCTTTTCTAGTCATAGACTTTTGACCAGGATTGTAGGTCAGGATTATATTAGGCATGAAATTCTGCCTTGTAGAGCAGGCCTCCAATCCAATGAGAAGTAGTTACCCCTAACAGTTGTGCCACTGTTGTGCCAGTGGCCACATCTCGCCTGGCAAGTCAGTATTGGAGCATGCAGGGTTCAATGCTAGGTAAGACCACTGGTGTCTTTTCTCACTCAGCAGCCTGTCTGGCAACTTCTGGCACTATGAAAGTTAGTCAGCAGGGAGGACGTTTCCCAGTCACTTTGAGATTGATTTCTCTATGTCCTGTGACAGAGTGTGTGGTGTCCTCAGCAACAGGGTTTTACCATGTAGTTATGGTATGTACTGAAGAGCAATGTCAATAACCTGTGATGTGTTAGAGACCTCTGGAAACTCTCTGACCAATAATTCATAGGGAGGTATCCCATAACTTGTACTGTGATTTTCATTTATTAACCCATGTCTTCTAGAAGTGGCATTTGGAATCTAATTTTTATGTTCTACTTATTAGATGTAGCTGCCTTCCATCAATACAACATACATAAGGTTGAGATAGATATTGTGTAAATGGAATAAACAGTTATATGTAAAACTTTGGGCATAGTGCCTAGAATAGATAGTAGTTGCTCTTAATATTTATGTCTGAGAATGTAACCTTTTGCTGTCCGGTATTTTTCAAAAAGAAACTAATGCTCAGGTTTATCTCCTAGGAATATTTGTGTCATGTGATTGACTTCAAAGGCCTGCCAGGAAGTCCAAATGACAGCAAGCCACCATCTAACCCAGAGCTCCATGGGACTCAGAGGTATAGGCTCCTGTCTATGGTTCCTTTTAATCTGACCTACTTCATGCTACATGGGCATAAAACTACATCCTCCCAAGGTTTCCATTTGCAAAACCAAGAAGACCCTTGAGGCCAATTGCTGCTTATTTATTTTCAAATGTTTTAAAATAAAAATAATAGTGAGGCTTTTGCTTGAGCTTTCTTTCTGAAATGACCCCTGACAGGAACTGGAAATAGTTCTTGTCAATGCTATCATTATCTTTCATGACCAAATGGAATGTGGGTGAGTGGAGTTTCTGAATTCTTTTTACATAGGAGCAAAATGTCTGTCATTTAGTTAAAATAAATTATTGATTTTTAAATCAAATGAAAATATTGAGTCAAACAAGTGGGTACTGTACTTGAATTTTCCCTCATTTGTAAGAACTGTTTTTCACTATTTTATGAATAGTGGGGAAGAAGAGGTTATAAATAACAAAATTGTTTCAGGCTTCGTGAAACCCAGGAGGTAATTATAGGACAGTCTAGAAAAAAAGTTTAAATTACCATCAGTTCCCAGAAAAAGAATTGACCCTTTTTTGCCTTATCAGGTAAGCAAGCTGACAGAATGTTTTAAAAACAATTTTGGAATACTTAGTTCCTTTTTCCATTGAGGCCAGTGCACAAAGCTCAAATTATTCTTCCATACCCCAGCGCTTTCGCCTCTTCTTGGGAACAAGACTTTAAGTGTCTTCGGTATCAGTCAGGGCTTAGACTATGACTGGCTCTGCTGGGACAGAGAAAGCTAGGTACAAATTTAAATAGATAATGATCAAGAGCTCTGGAAGGTCAAATATTGTTCCCCTTCCCACCCCAGGGATTAAGGGATGATGTAAAGTAGGAGAGTTTCTTTTATTGTTTATTCGAGAGGACAAAATTTGTGTATGTGTAACCAGAGAGTAAAAACAAAAGTAAAAGAATGGGTTTTCTATGTAGAAAACAGAATCTGGAGCCTGGAAAAGGGAATATGAATATATATTCGTTACTCAAATGCAAGGCGGTTGTGTGAAAGTACCACAGAATTGTTTAACTGCAGACAGACAAAGGTAACTTCATGCTGGCTGCGAGAAACCAAAGCTTTGAGAGGAACTTGAATTCATGGAGAGGGAGGGAGAGTGGGAAAGTGTGTACTTGCTTGTTCTTTGATCTCTTCTCTTTCTGAGCTGTAGGAGACTAAGCTCCCTTGGGTTTTGGTATCTCCACCAATGGGCTTTTATTTCATGATTGATTTTTCTGTATCTGAGTATTTTTTTTTCTTTCCTGTTTTCAAATCATTTTATAACACATGTGGATCCTTCCTTCCCTTCTTTCTTCCCTGGGAAAATAAATTGATATATAAAACACATAGATCAACAACAACAAAAGTAAGGGAATGGGTAATATTAAATGTGGTTTTTGTATACATTTCTTACAGAGTTCTTGTTGCTGCAGAAGTAAATGCACACCTCTCAGCATGAGCAGTGAGTTTTCCTGCTGTGGTGTCTACCTACTTACTCAGTCTCTCACTGTTTTCTTCCCCTTGAGCCTTGAGCCTCAGTGAAATCACCCTACATCAGAAATAGCACCACTCCATGACTTCAGAAATGGGCATCTGCCTCTGAATTTCTTACTCCTTCTATCCAGATTCTCCCATCCTCCTATTTCTTAGTCTAACTTAAAAACCATCACTTAAAATGTGCTACTTATCCCTGACACTTAGGCGTACAGACCTTGTACCTCCTTTCAAGGTAGCTGTCACTTCCTCCATCATTGGTCACATTTATCATGCTATCTTCTAATCACAAATTTCATTGTGCATCTCTATCTTCAAATCAGGTACTTTAACTGATGCTAGGTGGAGTCTGATCAGTGTTATATTTTAGAGTTCCCTGGTGGCTCTGGTTCATGGGCAGGATAAAAGAATGGGTCAAAAGCACCATGAGGATAAGACTGGCTGACTGCTTCCTTCACAGTTAGTCCATTTTCTAGCTTAGTGCCAGAAGCACAGCAAATGTTCAGGAGCTACGTCCAGACCAAATGTCTTGAATCCCCAGTGCTTACGATGTGAATCACTATTACTTGTTAAATGTATAAGTGAAGGACTATGTTCAATTCTACAAGATTATGCACATTAGTAAATTAGTCTGTTTCCAAAAAGTTGTGGTGGGATAGGAGTGAAGAAAATGGAAGAAATACACCAAAAATTCTGATATCATCTTTCACATCAGTGGCAAAGAAGCTTCCAGAAGTTGTAAAGATTGCTCATTGCAAATGTTCGGTGGTGAGTCTTTCTTCTGGAGTACAGAAGTGTTCCCAGCTGTATGGCAAACATACATTCAGTTGATATTCAGTTGATAGAAGCTTGAAGGAAATTCTTCTTAAGGTTTTTGGAAGATGCTCGTGCCTTCTAAGGTCATTCCAGACCCTTTCGCCTTCCTAGTCATGCACTGAGGCAGGAAATGTTTTTTTTCTCTCTGAAATGAGCAATTCAAGGGGCCTGTAAGGAATGGACACAGGGCAGCATGCTATCAGCTCCCTCCAGCTGTTTGCCATGATCTTTTTTATTTTTCATGGGGACATCAAGTTCTTTTGGATGCTTGTTATGATTTTATACATAAGACGAAATAAACACTTCCTGAAGGCCTTCAGAGGGCAGCTTCACCGAAGGCTTAGCTTTCATTTTTCTTCCAAAGAGGAAGAAACAAGATTTGAGGGAAGACTTCCATTTATCAGGTTATCCTGAAGTCCGTTGATAATGCTTGAAACAAAAACAAAAGCAAAACAAAAGAAACAAAAAGACATGTTTTTGATCCTGACAGCAGTTCAGCCTCTGAGCACAACTTTACCCGTCTTGCATCGCTTTATCTTTCAAAAGTGTGAGTGGTCATGGCTCCTATCCAAGGTGATCTGAGAACAATAATACCTTAGTCACTGGCATTCTTCAAGTCCTTGTTTAGAAGGGTTTGTTTGCAGCTGATGTAGTCTGATCTGAGTCACCATGCACTGTGCCAGGGAGGCTGAAGAACTGGACCCCGTCCAGAGGTGCCGTTGTTATTATAGCGAACCTCCAGGTTGAAACGGGCAGCTAGTGCTGGGCGCACATGGGCTTTATCCAGGATTTACTGCCTGAACATGGACAAGCCTTGACCTTTTAATGACAAAAGGCTTAGATTGAATTTGGGAAACAATTTAGAGACCACCCGGGAGAAAGGAATGAAGATTTAATGTGAAGACCAGGGGATCTGGGGAAGACAATCTCACCTTCCCCATCACTGAGAGAATCTTCTAGGACACTAGCTTGAGGCTTGGGTTTCTCAGTATCAAATGTAGCAACCAGGGCTGTTCCAAGGATGAAAAGAACTGAAATATATCACATGCTTGTCCTTGGATGGCACTGACTAGGCCCATTTCCTTTCTCAAATCCTTCACTTGAACACTCGTCAGTAAATTCCACTGGTTAATCTACAGAAATATTTTCCACTTATCTGAAAGAACTGCAAAATCATTGATTTTTTTTCAGATATATACTTTATTTGAAAATACCAACACTATGTCCTGAACAAGGCATGGTGCTCTCCTAGTGTCCTGATGTTACAATCAACATTCTTACAGAGAAACAGGTAAAGAACATGTATTTGAGGAAGGCAGAGCTAAAGGGTGTAATGAAAAAAGCACTGAATGTGAAATTCAAAGATATGATCCTAATCTCAGCCCCAGCAGTGTGACACAGACTCACCTATGAAATGAGGATAACACCCATCTTATTAGTATTGTTAAGTCAAGTAAATGGTAGGATGTTTGTAGAATTGCCTTGCAGTGTTCTTAGAATCGCACCCACTGTAATTATTATGAGCAGGTTATAGTTCTCTTCATAGCCCAAAGTAAGTATTTGAAGAGAAGACTTGGTACACAGCTGGGGAAAAGCTATTTTTCCATAAGCCAGACAGGGTAATAGTGGATTTAGTTACAATGTGCTAAGAGCAATTTTACGTTTTCTCAAATCAGCCTTAGAATTAGTGCTAGACTTCTTGTGGCTAGGTGTGTGATCAGGAGGGTCTGGGACATAGACCTGTCTGGAAAAAGAGTTGTTTTTCATAAACTTTGAGAGGTGTGCTTATGAAAAAGACTGTGGTGTATGAAACTATGGATGTCAAGACTATGGAGGATCAAAAGAAAATAGAATTTTGTAGGAGGGACAGCAATAAAAACTGGTGCATGTTTGTTACTAAAATATGAAAGTTAGTAAAAGATCTTGAAGGTATCCACTATTAACACAAACTAAATGTATTGATGCTAAAAAGTTCCAGTAAGCAATCATTTTCCTGACTCACTTTAATATCTTGGAATCCTTCAGAAACAAATTTCTCATGAGTCACCTGTTTTATAAACAGATTTTAAAGTTTTTAGAACTTACTGATTTGGGATTTAACTCTTTCTGACCCTTATGTGTTTATTTCCCTACGTGGTCTTCATACCACACACTGAGAAGATAGAGCTTGGACAGGTCTTCCCTATACACTCTTGCATCCCTCTATTTTTTCAGATAGGCGCAAAATGCAGCAATGGCCTTTATGATTTTCCTCTTTTTTTTAAAAAAAAATGTTTTTATTGAATTTTTGTGTATTTCATACAGAACATTTCTATCAGTCTTAATCATCTTTATACCCCCTTTTCTACAAGCACCTTTCCACCCCCCCAACTGGAATTCATACATTTTGTCATTTGTGTTAGGCCTATTGTGTCAAGTTAGTGTCCCCAGATGTTCCTCAGTGCAAGTTCATCTTCTGAGGTCTAGTCAGCCTATCTAAAGTCCCTCACTTTAGGAAGATCAGCTCTTCCTCACTTAGCAGTAATCAGTTGCCAGTATTTCTTCAGCTAAGATTGGAGTCTGCTGTCCATTTCCCCAGTTCTATGCTGGGTTTTTGTCTGCTTGAGTTTGCATGGGAATTGTGTATCCTGATACCATTGCTGTAGATTCATATAAGCAGGGTCTCAGGAGCTTGTAGGAGTCTATTTCCAGATGGTCATATACCTCCTCCCTGGCTCTTACAATCTTTCCACCCCCTTTTCCGCAATGCTTCCTGAGCCATGGGTTTAATATAGGAGTCATGTCCAAGGACCAGCATTCAGCAGTCTTTTATTCTCTATACGTTGCCCATTTATGACCTTTTGTGTTCCTGGCCCTTTGTTTCATGAGAGAGCTCCATTTATAAGAATTAAGAAATTTATTAGTGTCCTCTTACCCCTGTTCTATGTTCTGTGAGCCTGTTATACTAAATAAAGTAACAGACTCAGAGGAAAAAAAGACATGTTAAATCCTTTTACAAGAATATGTATCCAGATATAACTGCAAGAACCAGGATAATGAAAAGGAATCAGGGAGGTAAAGGGAAAGAAGGAACTTGAGAGAGAAGAACAGTAGAAGTCAGGTATTACTAAGGAAGAAATGGATAAAAATGGGAGTATTTAAATGAGAGGAGGAGGGAGGGTTATACAAGGAAACTTGGAGATAAAGGGTAAGAAGGAGCTCAAGAGAGGTGGGACCATAGGAAACTGGTGTTATCAAGGGAGAAATTGGGAAAATAGGGACACTTTAAATGGGGAAGCCATGGTGGAAGGGTTAGACAGGGAGAGAAAGAGGGGAGATAAATAATGCCTAGTTTTAAAAAGACCAGAGAGAATCATATTAGTAGAACAACCTAATAACAAATTACACATACAATATCTGTACATGAGTCCATGTGTATCTAAAGGCTACGTAACAAGAAACAGTGCCGAGACAGGAAAAGTCTTCCTTTGAGTTGTTGGCCAGGGAGGTCCAAGAGACTCCCAAAATTATACAGGCTATTACCATAACTATTATATTCTTGAGCTATAAGCCTTTGTTGTGATATTTTAGCCACCATGTGTGTCCTGGGAATTGAACCTGGGTCCTCCGCAAGAGCAATCAGTGCTCTTAACCACTGAGCCATCTCTCCAGCCCAAGTTTAAAACTCTTTAGCTATGTAAACATGTAAAATGTTATTTCCCAAATAGGTTGATCAACTTTGTAAGCATTTTACTGAATGTTTTCTAATTCATTAAACTATTTTATTTTATATTACTAGTATAACTCAAACCATATGTGTGTGTGTGTGTGCATGTGTGCTTTAAAGAAAATCAAAAGAACATCATATATGACCAAGTATTTGTGGATTCTTGAGCTTCTCTTTGCCTAATTTCACATTCATAATTGGAAAAGAAACATAGCCAAAGTATAGAAAGGATAAATGGTAAAGGATAAATGTCATCAGGTTTCAGACTTGCCACCCTGACCTGCTCTCTTGTCTTATCTTCAAGGTCTCAGCCCTAGAGACATATTAATGCACACTATGGTTATCATCAGCTGCTCAGTGAGCATTTGCCTTTTTCTATAGCTTCACAATTTAGAGCATATGGTGAACTATCTATTTCAAACTCATGTTTATTTTTTGTCTCTTTTACTTTCATGTACAGATTTCGTTATGTATTAAGATAACATTTTATGTAAGTACCAAAGCACATAGGGTTGGAAGGTGACATTTTTATGATTCCTTTCCATGAAAATTATATTTAGTGAAATACAAGATTTACAAAGTTATTTCAGCATCAATAAAATCTTACTGCGGATTGAGAAGAGAACCAAACCCCGAACATGCTTTATTTACCCTTGACCATCTTTGACATGGGCTCTTTGTAACACAGTTTGAAAGTGGCATTGGGACTAGAGAGATGGCTCAGTCATTAAGAGCACTGGCTGCTCTTGCAGAAGACCTGGGTTTGATTCCCAGCACCCACATGGTGGCTAACAATTGTCTGTAACTCCAGTTCCAGGGGAATCCAACTCCCTCCTCTAACCTCCACAGGCATTGCATGACATGGATTTACCTACTTACCTGCAGGCAATACACTCA
The DNA here is from genome assembly GCF_000622305.1 of Nannospalax galili. Lineage (NCBI taxonomy): Eukaryota > Metazoa > Chordata > Mammalia > Rodentia > Spalacidae > Nannospalax > Nannospalax galili. The sequence goes on along the minus strand of NW_008358774.1, from coordinate 9,312,529 downwards.
TACACATAAAGTAAAAATAATATGGTTGAAAAAAAGAACAGGCATCATATAGGCTATTGGATCCAAAGTGAACATTGCATTGTGTTCTTTGTGGGTCATCTGTGTACATGTCAATATACTCTAGACTGATGTGTCTCTACCTTGTAAGCATGGTTCTGTGTGTTTAAGGAAATAGTCCATGCAGATTCTATAACAAAGAGGGCTCCTCCAATATTTTATTGTTATTTAGTTAATTCATTGATTTTAATATTATTCCGAACAAAATAACCAGAAGTTAAAATTAAGGTCTAAATATTCAAGTACTAGATTTAGTGTAGAAGAAGAGAAAAAAGTTGCCTGTGGAATATAAGAAAGTCCAGGATGAAGATAAAAAGTTTTACTAGATGCATTGCAGGATGCCTGACTGAAGCAAGCAGTGTTCCATGTGGAGAAATGAGCTCTCAGTTCAGGGCTCATAATTATTGCAGATTGAGCTCTGAGCTAAAGGTTTAAATTTTTCAAAAGGCAGACAAGAAAACAAAGGACCATACACTTGGAATGCTACTCTTCCATTTAGAATGAACTTTAAGTGAAACCAAAGTAAGTCTAAACTTGACAGGTAAACTCTAATTCCTGATAAATAAGTCTTTAATTCACAGAATGACAACTTTTCTATGCTGTTTGTGTATGATATTTGGATAAACGTTTTTATTTTCCGAGCTAAGAATGAAAAAGATGAGTCAAATATATAGGCGATGGACCCAAACCATAACTGATTCCAATTATGTTGATTTCTATTATGTACATAGAGTTTAGAAATTTTTGACATATTATGGTATTATATCAAGGTCTGGTCAAAAGAAAATTCAAGTGCATTAGAATAGAGATCATCCAATGAAACATAAAAAAATAACATAGTCTTGGTTGCTCTGTATATCTTGGTAGAGTATATATATTCATCACATGAACTTAACAAGTAGCCGTGAATAACTGTAATTTTTCTAGTCAACATGGAAGCCCACTCTACATGACCTTCCCCTCTTCTAATGCAAATGATCCTGCAAACAGAAAGTAGGAAAAAATAGTACCAGCAAAGTTGCTTAGATGCTAGGAATAAACATTCATAAACTGTTCCCTGTTCAGCATGAATTACCATAGACACACACAATGCAACACAGAAGGCTAAAACTGTGCATTACAAAGATAGCAAGACTTTTGAAAAGTCCAAGCAGCTGTGAAGTACACAGCCACTGGGGCAGGGCCCTTTTGGAACTCTGAGTCTTCATGATTTTCTTTCATCGCTAATGATCCAAGACTGTGCTTGCTCTTTACCTATAACTTGCATTATCTTGATTACATATACACTGTAACTACAGTAATTTCTTTAGAAATAAAGCAACTTTTAAAAAATTTCTCAATGTTTAAAGATGTTTGGGTGTAAAGCTTTGAATTCAAGAATATTACATCTATCTTTAAA
>NW_008358774.1:9273055-9311002 GCF_000622305.1 Nannospalax galili | reverse complement strand
TTTAAAAAATATTTTATTTATTATTTTATTTTATCTGTATGAGAGTATTGCCTGTATGTGTGTAAGTGAACCTGTGTGGTGCAATGTCCATGGAGGTCAGAAGAGGGTGTCAGACACCCTGGAACTGTAGTTATAGACAGTTGTTAGCTGCCATGTCTGTCGGTGCTAGGAACTGAACCCGGATCCCCTTCAAGAGTAGTTAGTGTTCTTAACTGCTGAGCTGTCTCTCCAGCCCAGCACCTCTCTATCTTAATTCAAAATTATTGTTAAAATTTCCAATTTTCTATTGCTTTCAAATTTTTATATTTATTTTTTTTTGAGAGAGAGGTCTCACTATGTACTCCCAACTAGCCCAGAACTCGCTATGAAGACCATCCCAAGTAGACCACTACGTCACAGTGATTCACCTGCCTCTGATCCCCAAGTGCTGGTATTAAAGGCATGTGCTATCATGCCTGGCTTTGTTCTCAATTTATGAGAGTTTTATTCAATGTGTTTAACTCTATGTCCAAGTATTTTGCATAGGAAAACAAAGTAAACGTTTAAAAGTTAATATTTGATCCAAACTAAATTAGGCTGAATGAATTTCTCTTGAAATTGCACATTACCAGGGCATCCATGTTTTCTTCTTTTTGTCTTTCACTATTGAACTGGAGAGTGAATATGTCTGGTTTTAGCAAAAGCCTTCCTTTTCTTCCCTAAATCAGAGGCATGTTTTAGTATTTTAGTAAGTATAATGCCTGCTCTTTTGACATCCTTTTTTAGTAAGGAACTCCTTATCTCCTACTAGTTTGTTAAGAGTTTTCTGTAATAGAACATGTACTTTACCATAATTTGTACCCAACGATTTTGCCTACTGTACCTTTACTGTTCATTCTCTCTAAAAGAAAACATTTTAGTTGTGCGTGAAGTAAACCATCAGTGGATAGCCATGTGTCTTGTGGGTGTGCAGATGTCCTATTCCTTATAAAGACTTGTGTCTATTCTACTCCTATCAAGAGTTTTCTGTAATAGAACATGTACTTTACCATAATTTGTACCCAACGATTTTGCCTACTGTACCTTTACTGTTCATTCTCTCTAAAAGAAAACATTTTAGTTGTGCGTGAGGTAAACCATCAGTGGACAGCCATGTGTCTTGTGGGTGTGCAGATGTCCTATTCCTTATAAAGACGTGTGTCTATTCTACTCCTATCGTCTGTGCTTTGTCATACTCCCACTACTGGAGTAGAGTGCCTGCTTTTGTAGTTTCTTACAGCCTCCACATTCTGTCATGAGTCAGCTCCCTCTCCTTGGCTTTCTTGCTGCTCTCCATCCACCCCAGCTCTGCTGATATTTAACATTTAATTTTCTGCGAATTGCTGAATTATTTACCTTTGTTCCTTGTGTTTTCCAGACTCCAGAATTCTTATTCACTCCTTTGACAAATGTTTTTGAATTAGGATTGCTATATTTAGCAAATAACATTATATAACAATTTCAGTTAAATTGGAATTCCTGATAAATGACAGATTTTTAAAAAAACAATTACAGTATGTTCTAAAAGGACAAATTACACATAATAAAGAAAATACATAGTGCTTTGGAGGCTGATGAATGTGTTAGAAAAAAAGGCACATGAGTTAATGGAAATAAGGTTTCATTTTAGATCAAAGGGCATCAAAACAGAAGTGAAATTAAAGCAAGCAAGCACTTCTTTGTATAGATCTGGGGTAGTTGTGTTATAGGCAGAAGAAGCAGCTCCTGAAACCAGAGGCAGGAATGCCACTGCCTGACACCCAGGTAGGGGTGCAGTCAGTAGCCCAAACAGAATGGCAAGTTCAAGAGTGCCGAGATAAGACCAGGATGGAAACAGAGTGCAGACAAGATTGTTCACTGTGGGCCTCTGTGAAAATGAACTTTGCTGGGTGAAGCAGAACAATGGAGCATTTGAACTTGACTGACAATGTTAAAAGAAGTAATGTGCCTGCTATGCTGAGAAAGTCGGGAATGGACAGTGGCAGCCAGTGGGTGCCACAGAGAGACTACGCATCAATCTAGGCAGAGTGATGGTGGCCTTCACTGTTGACAGCTTTGGAAGTGGCGGATAACAGCTAAGTTCTGTACATATGTCTGTATGTACACACACATACATATGTATACATATATGCATAAATATAAATGTATGTATATAATATTTATGGTAGATCTAACAGGAATTCCTAATGGAGTAGATATAAATATTTAACAGAGGCATGGGTAATGCAGAAATTTTTGGTCTGAGAAACTGCAGCCTACATCTCTCACTTATTTTTACCTTATCTCCTCTTTTTAAAAAAATTCCTCCTTTCTTCACTATTATTCCTTTTATGATAGTACAGTGGGGCTGCACTGGGGTGATGATAATCCTCTGTGTTCAACTCAACAAGTCTATCTAGAAGTCTATCTAGTTCTTCTGATTAATTAATTTTGCACATAAAAGTAAAATTATATTTTGAATAGAACAAGTTACTTAATTTGAAGGGAAAAGTATCCTCACATCTTCACTGTAATGTAACACTTTATTTGTACAAAGGCGGTGGAACACAAATGCCCACTTCCAAGGGACTGTGGCTTATATCCGTGTAGCACATGTGATTCAATTAGAATCCCGTTGTTGTATTTGGTTTCCGTGGAGAGAGATTACTTTTTATCCTTGTGTCACCGCCAACATGATGTGCATGAATTAACCTCTCTGTAATTAAACTAGTCCATTTTTGTATTTTGGAATGACTGGTGGCAAGAGTCCAAGAACATTTGCACTCCCAAAGAAAGATACTGCATACCCTGCGCAATTCCACCAGGAACTGGACAACAGCTAACAAAATTCAGTTGATATTTAAAGCTTCTCATTGTGAGATAGAAGAAGAACTTCTTAAAGGAATTAAATAAATGTGTAAATTTATAATCAGCATTTGGTTGAGCATCCTTTTCTTGCTGGAGCATGACAAATCAACGTTTCCTCCTGTTCTGCTGTCCTTACCTTGTTAGTGTCTTTTCTGCCTTACCTCTTTCTTGTTTTGTAGAAGACTGATACATCGTAACTGGATTTACTTCTTTTAGGTATTTTCTGTATCTTCTTGTCCCTTCTGTAACCACAAATGATCAACTCAAAATATTAAAGAGAAAATAAATATTGAAAAATTACATCCTGTGAAATTATGCATAAACAAGACACGGCAATTGAATCAGAGTATCTTGAGTAATCTGATACATTGAGTATAATGGCTTCATGTTGGCAACTGCTATACCTTGAGCATAAATCTTAAAAACTAAATTCTGCAAATGGAAACTCTGCTCAGTCATGTTTTGGTTTTCTTTTCAGATTGTTAACATGAATAAGGATTATCAGAAGTCAAAATGTTCAGAGACCATGTCTAATTTCAAAACTGTGTGTGCAATAACTGTGTGACTATAAATGACCATTTCGATGGGGTTCTTCCTGTGTCTTTGGTGCATCTTAAATTTGAGTAACTGAATCTCTGAGAACTAATCAGTGGTTGACATCCCAGGATGAACAATGGGAAACTCTGGAGCTTCTATCCTGTGAGAATTTTTATGGAGTCTATATTCACTAGCTATTTTATTATGGAAACCAAAGTATGCACAAAAGAGACATGGACTGTCTAATTGCCACCGCATGTGTGGGCATCAGCTCCTCTTCAGTATAGATGCTTCAATATGAATATTTGAAAGGCTCCTTCTGGAAGTTCCCAAGAGAAGTACCTGAATGGCAAACCCATCTGCAGTGATTCTCAGGGTTAGGTACCAATGACATCATAACCCACAGCTCTTGTAAAAATATAAATATTTTTAGCCTGGTGTGGTGACACAAGTCTTTAATCCCAGGATTTGGGATGCAGAGGCAGGGAGATATTTGTAGGTTCAAGGCCAGCCTGGTCTACATAGTGAGTTCAGGTCAGCTGGGACTACAGGGAGACCCTGTCTCAAAAAGACAAAAAATATATATAAATATTTTAATAGACTATAGAGCACATATAAATGAACATTTAATCTGTTAAGTTTTCTAGTTTGCTTTTTGCCAGATAATGCCTAGTTTTGTCTCAGATCAAATCAACAACTTTCTTCTATACAAATAATATTAACTGATAGGAATTTAGAACTTTCTATAGATAAGGAGCCCCATTCTATATTATCCCATTTCAGCATCACAGATGTCCTCAGGGTTAAACAGTATTATTATCTATTTCCAGGCAAGAACTTGAGTACAGAGCAGTAAAGTTACATCCTTAAGATCCTGTAGCTCTCAAAAGGATGAACTGGAATCTGAGCCCATGTGTCCCTGGTTGGTCATCCTGCCCTTTTAATTCTGTTTATCATTTGGAAAGAAGCTTGAAGGAACAACACTTCCTTGGTAAAAGAGAAAATAAAATACAATCATGGACAATAGGATTGATTTCTGTCACATGACTGAACCTCACTTGGTAGGCTCCATCTTCCCACAGTGTACATTTTGCACAAACAGATCAGTTTACATGGGAGTCCTTCAGTGACTGATGAAATTCGTATTCTTCTTCATGGCCTCAGCTTCCACATTCTTGACCTTGCTTTCTAACCTTCCCTTTGTGTAAACAGAAGAGAATTTGATAGGAGCCTTTCTCGTGTAGTTGATGAAGTCCACCTTAAGTCAGTGAGATTGAATTTACTCAGTTATCACAGCCATCTTCATTCAAGCCTTTGACTTTATCTCTAATGGAAGAATTTGAGACCATTGAAATGACATTGTTTAGTAACTTTACAGTGAAATTGTGTGAGGGTGGGAGGCCCTTGAAATAGCTCCACGTCTTCATAAGTTGCTTCAGCTAATGAGACTGAGACAGTAAAGACAGACTGTCACTGCTTATATTCTTTGCTTATGTGAACCTCCACCTCTTGAAACCAAGGCTAGTGGGAGTTTATCAGTAGTTATGACAGATGTTTTTCAGGAGTTTCTATAGAGCATGTGTTCCACTGTTAGCACTTTCTTCTGAGATGGTATCAAGGGATGAGGCTGCCTTTTTTCTTTCTAGAGAGTCTGTCCACTCTTACTGCCTGGGCAGAACCTTTCCGGTAAGAAGCTCAGAACACCTGTGTAGCCTGACAGTGTGGAATCTTGATAAACAGCTCCAGGAGATTCCTTTGTGACAACACTGCTCTTGATATATCCTGGAATACCTTTTCTTATTGTATTGCTTTGGTATATGATGAGGAAATTCTTCCTTCATAAAGGAGGTGCTGCAATGACTTGTGTCTCTGTCACAGGCCAATTCTTAAATGATGTGTCTTCCAGTAAACTCATGAAGTACTAGGCTGTTTCTTTTCTCTTGGAGTCTTCAGTGCCCAGTATAGTGTTTGGCTCAAAGAGAGGGCTCAGTAAGTGTGGATGAAGTGAGGAAGAATTAGTTGTGTTGAGCTGATAACTGAAACCTCTGTTGAAATGTCCGTAAAATAACTCTCCATCAGGTTTTATGGAATATCAGAAAATATGTTGTTAATACAATATTAGGCTGTATCATTTATGCTTCTAGACTAAGATACAGGATTAAGGCCAGGCGTGGTGGCACATGCCTTTAATCCCAGTACTTGGGAGGCTGAGGCAGGCAGAGCTTTATGATTTTGAGGCCAGCCTGGTCTACATAGAAAGTTCCAGGCCAGCTGAGGCCACAGGGAGACTCTTGTCTCAAAAAGACAAAAAACAAAAACAAAAACAACTCCCCCCCCAAAAAATAGGATTAAGCAAAGTTAAGCAATTTATTAACAAAAAGTTTTAGAATTAGGGCTGAGAGGGTAGTTCAGTGATAGAGTGTTTGCTTAGCATGTGCAAGGCCTTGGGCTCAATCTCTGGCACTGTCAAATAAATAAATAAATAAATAAGTAAATAAATAAATAAGTAAATAAATAAATAAATAAATAAAATAAAAAGTAAATACGATCCAAAAGATCTGGATTATAAGAAAATACTAACTTTAGAAAAATTTATTAAATAAATTCAAATTTCAGTAACTTCTTGAGAGTCCTACAAAAATTTCAAAAAGGCTTTTCTTATTCTTGGTTTAAGTTGTCTTAAGAAAGCACAGTGATCTTTATTACATAGCACATGAGTTTATCATCCTTTGGACTGTTTGATGGTATGGCATTCCACTCTAGCCAATTTCATATCTTACCACTGTCAGATATGCAGGGCACCATCTTCTCACTCATTCCGGTCTTCTCCTTGGTCCAGCCCTACATCCATCCTTCTCAGTGCTGCACACCAACCTCCTGTTCACCTCCAGCTTAGGCTTTTCCTCCACCACAAATTGTTCTCTTAGAATTCTTAACTGCCTGCTTGTTCTTTCTGAATTTTTATGTGCATAAAGCTAACAACAGAGCTACAACCTTATTTCATTTCTTTCTCTGTTTATCAATTTCTCCCTAAATAAACTCTTTCAAATTTTGTCAAAATTTCTGAATCACCTGAAATGCTAAACAAAATACTAAGGATATAGAAAAGTGCTTAGCAGTGTGGTGTATGTGTTAGCAGAATAGCGATGTATTGCTTTCTGTTTTGCTGGACCCCTTCATTGACACTTCGCATATCATTTCTTTTTCTTTTTTTTTTTTTTTGTTTTTGGTGTCTTCAAATGTTGAATTCATTTGTCAAACTTCTTTTATGACATGTCAGAATCTTAAAGCTATGCCTGTATCAAATGACATCCAAAATTGTCTGGAAGGCAACTTTGCCTTCCTATTTAAAAATGGCTGCATACTGCCCACGACATTGGTGCTTCTTTTGGAACCACTGTTTTGTGTGTTTCCCGTCTCAGCATATCAACATATCAATCTGCAGTCTAAGATCATCACAATTTTAACATCCTGGGGTGACTTCAATCAGGGAAATATATAGCCACAGTGAAATACATCAACAAGGAGTTTGCAGAAGATAATCTTCAGTAGAAAGATAATTTCCCTTAACTGTACACATAGAACCAAGACGAAAAATGAGTTAAGAGCTCAGGGCACTTATAAGTCTGAACTAGCATTTTGCCAGGTGCAAGGGAGGATGTAAAATTGCTGATGTTGACTTTTGTAAAGGCTTAAATATAGAAGAAAAGGAAATAGTACCTGGAGGGTGGTTTTTAACTGAAGCTAAGATCAAAGCTCATCATTTTTAAGTAGAAAGTAAGCCAAGTCTTTGAGGATTGCTCTAATTATAAGACAATTTTCTAATTTTTGACCACTTTCTTCTGACGTTTTTTCCCAGTTTGCAGTTACATAATTTGAAACATCCATATTCGTAGGGGAAAAGCATTTTTTCACAACTTCTCTCAACCTAGTAGTATGGTTATTAACACTAAGGTCCATCCTCTTAGCCACTGATTAGAAAGGCCTGTGCAGTTTTGAGATCCCATATGCCCTTTGCACCCACCACTCCTTCTAATATGACATATTATACTTGTCATCTCTCATGACAGTACCAATTTATGGACATTCGCTTCCTTAATTTAGGATCTAAGGTCAATTATTTAGGTTTTAAGTGATTTCTGCCTATGTTGTCAAGAAAAACTAGATTGAAAGTATCTCTATAGTTTTTCAAAGTATGTTCAAAGGCAGATTACGGTGATTTTGAGCCACTTCAAAACCTTGTCTTCCACTTCTGTCTTCTAAACACTGCAGTTTGAACTGCCTTTGTTCTTTTTAAAATAAAGTGGGTCATTGAGAACTTTGATTTTAAGTTCTTCTCTTGACATTTAGACTTGATAGGGATATGAGTTAGCATCACGATCAATGATAATTATATAATCATCAAAATTTCTGTGTTAAAAAATGGGGTGTGGTTCAGTGGTAACTGATTTTCCTAGTCTATCTGTACATGCCCTTCGTTCAGTCTTCAGAACCACGAAATTTTTCTGTTTATCTAAGTGTTTTGGTGGTAGATGATATAGCCCCAACGAATCATAATTGTCTAGGAGAAAGGTGACTTAGGGCTAGAGTAGTAAGAGTCATAGAAAATATCCCAAGTGTCAATAAGTTTAAGTAAGTCACCCTTGAATTCTTTGAAGAATATATTTAGATTAAACATATATGATTAGTTACATGTATATTCTTCTTATAGGGCCAAAATCAACTTAAAAAGCATTTTAGCTGTTGCTTTGGATATCTACTAAACTTAATTAGAGATAAGAATTAATAGGGACATTCTCAGCTGGAGAGATAGAAGTAAAAGCAGATTAAAAGATTCAAGCAAAAAGAAATATGTTTATACACTCTATGAACATTATACAAACACATGCAAGTTACTAGGGTTCGATTGACACAGTCAGTAGACGAGCTGGTGAAAACACTTGAGTGTTTCATGTCTCTATTACTGTACTTGTTTCTCTAATATTGGAGAGTTTTATCTTTCTTAGAGTTCAACTATAAAATTTAGGACATTTGTTCCATCTCTGATTTGGGGAAACTGTAATTGATTATACTATTTGGGGCTCTAGTTAGTACTATAAATATGGACCTGACTAAAATCAAAGCTTTTAACTATATTGTCCAAAATCAGATAAAATCTAACAACATTTTTTGTCTAGGTATTTCTAAATCCATCTTTTTTTATTATTAACTTTTTATTTGTGCATGTGCATGTGTGTCTGTGTGTCTGTCTGTGTCAGAGATTAATGTCAAATGCCTTCCTCAATCACTTTCTACCTTATTTTTTGAGACAAGGTCTCTCACTGGCCAGTGAGCACCCTGGATCCCCCTACCTCTACTCATAGCCCAGCATTGAACTTATAGGTGTTTAGTGCCTTCTGGCTGTTTTACATGGGTGCTGGGGATCTGAACTCAGGTTCTCACCTTGAATTTCAGGCAATTTACCCACCGAACCAGCTCCCCATCCCTAGGTTATCACCTCTGAAAACAGTTCTTTATTCTTCAGAGGCTTCTGAATCATTAAAATGATTACTTTGGAAATTACACTGTCCAACTTTCCAATTCTAGCACTAAGAATTCAGTTCAAGAAAAGAACTATAGCTATATGAAAACTGGAAGTCAGTCACACGTAGTAGGATCCATGATGTAGAATCTTGGTAGAAAGCAAACTATCTCATTTCAAGGTATGGAAACCCTTCAGAATTCTATTCTGTTACCACAATCAAGAGACCTAACATCTTATCAGGTGTCTTCTGCTTATATGGTAGCAGGAAAGAGAAGTATTTCTAGGTGTTGAAATGCAAATCTTAAAATCTCCTCAAACCCACTGACAGCTTATGGAAACTGGGAACATTCTGATTGTAACTGTCTTCATGTGTTGTTTTCCTACATGAAAAAAAAAAACAAAACAAAACTAATCTAAGCCAGGTGTGGTAGAGAATGTCTTTAATTCTAGCACTGGGAGGCAGAGGTAGGCAGACTTCTCTGTTAGATCAAGGACACCCTGGTTTACATAACTAGTTCCAGGCCCAGCTGGGGCTTCAGAGAGACCCTGTCTCCAGGAAACAAACAAACAAAACAAACAAACAAAAACCAGAATAAACCACCACACCACCAAGAACAACAAAAAAGAAAACTAATCTGTTTCGATAACCATGGAGACCATTTCTCTACTTCCTCTTTCCCTTCTGTGCAAGAAGAAAAACAAACCCATATTTTATAACTCTCTTGATTCTTAGGACTCAAGGCTGTGCCTCTTCAATATCTTGGCTTTTGCTGTTGGGTTCCTAGATTTCCTTCTGAACAGACCTTCATGTGAATGTCATTTGTTGCTAGAGAATGTAGGAAGGCAGATTTGGTCAAGATAATGATTGTTCCTTTAAAGGCCAAGTGAGGAAGAAAGGCATTGTTCAGCACATTTTTACTCCTGATATAACTTCCTCCTTTTATTTATTTTTTCTTCATATGATAAATCACGTCATTCCTAAGGCTGAAAAACTCACAGCCTAAAAATGTAAGGCTTTCTCCATGTCTGAAAGATAATGTTGTCATGTAAAATAAAATAGCTCTTACCAGGCAGAGCAACCTTCCTGAACATTCATTCCTGGGACTGTTTGCATTCTTTCCTACTGAGTTATGGAGACAGACATCAGGATCTATTTATAACAGTAAGAAAAGATATTAAACCATTCGATGCTCTGTTAGGAATAAAAGCTGCAAGTGGAAGGGTAGCATTTCTGCATGCTTCTCCCCAGCAAGCATCCTTTCCACGTTAGGGCAGAGGTGACTGGATCACTGCAGACCTGGGAGAACCTAACTCAGGAAGTGTGAGACATGGAAGCGGCAGCAATGGGCTTGAAACCATACATGGTGAAGTCACAAAGATGCTCTTTCTGGAGCTACTGCTGAACTATGCAAGGGTTATTTCCGTGCTTGAAGAATAAATAGAACTGGAATCACTCTGGAGGATAACGGACAAGTATGTGAGAGGACGCTGGATTTTCCCAGGCGAAATCTCTCAGCCAACCATGCTTTATCTTCCACTCTGACTTCAGAAAATATTGTTCAGATATTCAGGGTGTGAGCCCTGTGTGAATGCAGATAAACTGCCCTGCCTGTTTAAAGACAGGAGTTCACACCTGACCTTGTGTAAGATAGCCAGGATCAGAAATCTGAAGCAAAGCCAAGCATGGCAATTCATACCTGTAATTACAGCATACAGTAGGCTGAGGCATAAGGCTTGCCTCCAGTTGGAGGCAAGCCTCAGCTACACAGCAGGACTGTACCTCAACAAAACTCATACAGCATCCCTAGCTCAAACTCTGTACAAAGGATGAGAACAAGACACAAAAATGAAAAATGCCTTCCCTAATAACTTAGCCAAGAGAATCAGAATAGTTTCTCCTGGCCTCCTGTCTCCCAGAAAAGTGAATGAGTGGCAAAGATCACATGGAAAGCATGTCCATATCCATGGTGCTGATGTGGTGGTGCCAATCTACTGGTCCTTACATCTACTGAATCTGGGTCCCCTGCAGCAGTAAGAGATAAGCCATGGCATGTTGGTATTGCAAGTCCTAGGGCCTACATGGTTTGGTGTTTCTGGTAGAATGGGAAAAAATGCCCATGCAATTTAAAAGGAAGATTGGGCTGTTGTGTAAAGTGGACAAAGACACTAGTTTAGGCAAAAATGCAACTCCAGGAGCTTTTCCTTTGCATATTTTGGTATTTTTTTTACTCATATTTAGAGGTTTTCCTTGAATTTTATAAGCATTTAATAACATGAAAATTGGCCTGATCAGTAAAGCCTATTCTTATAAACCTAGAGTTTGGCTTTTTAGCAGAATTTGTGTATGAGGAATGCATTTCTTCCTTTCTACAAAAATATTTATTTACACTGACATTTTGAGCCCTCCACAAAGCCCTGTGCTATGGTTCAGTTCAGAGCACGTCATCGTGGATGTGGTGCTCATCCCTGTTAGTGTCTCTTCCACACCAGGCCTAAGAGAAAGGAACCTTTCTTTCAACTCCACTGAGGCATCATATCCAAATTAGAACACTGTTAGCCACTGCATTTATACAGTTGATGTTTTAAAGCAGAGTCCTCAGCAGAGAATCTTCCTTCTAAGGAAGATTTCTGTTTTCAGGATCTGACATAGCAAGCATCCTGTAATGGAGAAAGGAACCTCTAGATGAAGCTTAGAAATTTTCAGAGTAGAATTTTTAGAATGGACCAAATGAAAGAGTCAGATCCCCTGGAACTGAAGTTATAGGTGGTCGTGCTGCCATGTACATGCTGGGAACCAAACCCGGGTCCTCTGCAAGAGCAGTGAGTGTTCTTAACTGCTGAGCCATCTCTCCAGCCATCCCTTTTTATTATTTTTTGAATTTATTTTGGTCTTTTTGAGACAGGCTTTCCCTTAAGCCGCAGCTGTCCTGGAACTCACTATGTAGGCCAGGCTGGCCATGAACTCACAGAGATCCACCTGCCTCTGCCTTCCGAGTGCTGGGATCAAAGGCGTGTGCCCAGAGACTTTAAACCTTAAGTTGAGCCAGGCATGATGATGCACACAAGCAAGAGGGAGGATGAAGCAGGAGGACTCCATTGAGTTCAAGGTCAGCCTTGACTATATAGTGAGTACCAGACCAGCCAGGACAACATAGTAAGGTCCTATCACAAGCAAAATGGATGAGCAAGCAAGCAAGCCATTAACTTGAGAACACTCAATAGTGTTAAATTGAGTGTTGAACATGTAAAGGAATAAATGAATTTCCTTAATGGCACATGTATTAACATTAACTAGACACTGACCCCAGGATATGTATTGATTAGATCAAGGATCTTTTCCACCCGATAAGAAATGTAACTGTTATTATTCCCATTTTTAAAAGTGAAAAAATGAACCATAACAAGATCTTTGTGGCTCTAAAATTCATGCTTCTGACCATTGGGTTCCATTACCTGAAATAACACTGATACCTGTTAATGTGCCAGCAAAACACTTAGCACATAACTTCATAACTCCACTGGTCACATGCTAAACTCACTGGGTCTCTTTTAGTTAGGGCTTTTTTCCTTTGTGTGTGTTGGAGAGGGGTTCATTTGTGAGTGAAGTTGTGTGCAAATGTCACATATGCATGTGTGGAGGTCAGTGAACAACTTCAGATACTCTTTGGGCACCTTTCACTTTTGGTTTGAGACAGGGTTTCTCATTGAGTTGGAACTTTGCTAACTAGACTGAAGAGTTAGTTCCAGGGACCCGCCCCTCTGCCTTCCACCTCACCACCATCCCTGAAGTTATAAGCATGCCACCATGCCTGGCTTTTTATGTGGTTTCTGTGGCTTCAAACTTAGGTCCTCACTCCTGCAAGTCAAACGCTTTACCAACTAAGCCATCTTTCCAGCTCCCAGACATTTTTTTAAAATAAAGAATCTTGGAAGACCTAAATAATTCTTGTTCTTTATGAAAGAACTAGCACAAATAGGCTGTCAGTGATTCATGAGAAAGACTATTATCTTTGCTGATAGAGTGTTGGGTTCAGGGCCCAGAGACAGGAATCTGCCACACCCTAGCTGTGAGATTTATGTAAATGATATTTCTGGACTACATAGCTTACAGATCACATCTAGTGCTGAAATTCTGTGGTTCTCTTAAAGAGCCTTCTTTTGGAGAGATGGCATTGTTTATTTAAAGGACATATAGAGTTCAAATCACTGGGAAATTAAACACTATGATTGATTATGTTGATGGTTGAACAACTATGACTTTACTAAAAGCAGTTTGATTACATTCTTTACATAGATGGGTTTTATGTGAATTAAATTAAATATCAATAAAGCTCACATATATTTTAAAAGCTATCAAATATTCAAAAATATATATGTATATTAATTAGTTTTGTACCTCTATGACTACAATACTCAACAGATAGTTTAAGGGAGGAAAGATTTATTCTGGCTCATGGTTTCAGATGGCTTCAGTCCATTATATCAGAGAAAGAAAAGCAGAGGTTGGGGAGGTGATTCAGCAGTTAAGAAAATTGGCTGCTCTTATGGAAGACTGGGGTTTGATTCCCAGCACTTACATGGTGCTAACAACCATCTGTAATTCCAGTTCCAGGGGAATCCAACATCCTCTTCTGACCTCTGCGGGCATTGCATGACATGGGTGCACTTACATACACACAGTGAATATACATAGAATAAAAATAATAAATAAAATATTTTGTAAAAGAGAACAGAATAGCTTATTCTGTGGTAGTAGCCTGTGCTAGAGACTGTTCACATCAGGGCAGACCAGGATACAGGGAGCTATGTGGGAGCTGGTGGTCGGTATTAGCTCTAAAAGTCTGCCTTCAGTGACTTACTTCCAACGTCATCTACCTCCTAAAGTTTCCAGAGCCTTCTAAAAAAGCATCATCAGATAGGGAATAAATGTCAAAAACCTGAAGCCTGTGGGGAACATTTCAGATTCAAACCATAACTATATATGCACATAATTATACACACTACAATTGAAAACTCACATTTAAGAGTACCATGTTCCGTTGAAATGTTCCACAGAAAAGCAGGAGAAACAAATTGGTATTAAAAGGACTGAAGCAAAATATTTTTAAAAATTAGTTCTATATAAAGCACTCTAATCATTGTGTGTTGCAGAAAGAGATGTCAAGCTAGTCATGGTGGCACACACTAGTAATCCCAGCACTTAGAGAAGCCAGAGGCAGAAGGATAGTGAGTCAAGGCCAGCTTGACCTATTTGCCTAAATCCCATCTCCAAACAGTAAAACCAAACAAAGCAAAGTATGGAGCAATTTATCAGTGGAGGAAGCTCCTGTGGAGTGCGTTTTGCAGTAGTTTCTCATGTCTCTGTCGTGTTTGTCTCTTCAAGCGACATGAGGAACTGAGAACATGGAGCGTGTTCATTGAAGGTGTTTCCCCATTTCTGACTCTGTGTTTTCCAACTTTCCTGTTTCTGGTGCCTTCTTCCCCTTTTACTTGCATAGATGCTAATGCTAAAGGGAAGTAGTTATTTTCTCTGGCCCTGCCAACACTGACAGAACTGAAGCTGTAGTCTAAACATTTACTTTGCTACTAAACAGCACAATAATAAAAAGATAGTCTTTATTATGTAACATAGGACCACATACAATGAATTTATATGTTGAAAAAAGTGTAAAGATACTCTTTACTTTGGAAAATTTTACTTTAGCATAATTATGACTTGTATAGGGGCAATTGAAACTTAATCTATATTTTGAGTTGAATTGTGATGGGGTGGGCCACTGCAAGTATTTTTGTTTTGGATGTTGAGTTTTCCTAGCTTTCTTTTTGTCCTTTTATTCACAAAAGATTTTAGATTACAAATGGATCTTTACTGTAAGAAAACAAGAGAGCCAGGAGAGTTAATGTATGATTGTCATATTGGTGTTTTCACTTTCAAAAGAAATATAAAGTAAAGAAACACATAGTAACAAATTTTCTTAAAATTTTAGAGAATAGTTTGGTAAAGTAAAAAGCCAATTGAGACAGGGAAGACCAGATTCTTTTTGCAAAATGAATACCTGTTTTTGACTTAAGATGTTTGCCTAGTGTCAATGCCTTGTGCAGTTTTGCTTTTGGGGGTCACACTGCCCTACAGAACGGCCTTCTGATTCATCCAGGAGCAGCAGTACCTTGATGAAGGAGCATTATTTCTACAGAGAAGACTCAGCTTAAGTTTGCAGATCATGGTACGGTAACATCATGTAAATGTCAAACAGTTATCAGTCGCCAAGAATTCTGCACACATTTCTTTTCTAGGATGAGAAATTTCTATTTAGTCTATGGCTTTTGTGCAACTGTGAGCCAGTTTCATATTCAGGAGCTGAAAGGACCAGATTTTTCCCACCTTGATTATTTTCTTGAGATTTCTGGCCAGCTGTCGGTTCCTGCTGCCAGCAGGTGGGTCTCATCAGTATCCCAATGATGCAGAGATTGAGATGGTCTCTATGTGCCAAGAAGATTGGAGTAACTTCTTTTACAAGTGCCTGTAGTACAAGGCTGTGAGAATACTTGTGTAGCCTCTGTGGACATCTTTGAAGGGCACTCTTCCTCTCAAGAGATTGTTGCTACATTTCGCAAAAGCCTTTTGAAAAATATACAGATGAACACTATTCAAGGAGGAATTCTTATTGTCCTGAGTCAAGTATAACTGGAGAAACTACAAACACACCTTACTTAACACAGAGGGATCTTCAGCTAAATACTGTTTCCCTGGTATCACAGAAGAAAACCTTTATAATATGCAAGTGTTACTACTGATCTAATTGCATACCCCTAAACTCTCTATGTTGAAGACAGATCCCTGAGTGTGACACGATGAAGGGCCTTGGGAAATAACTGGTTTGAGGTAAAGTCAGGAAGGTTGTGTCTCAGTGATGGGACTTGTGCCTTTATGTACTCTCCCACCTTCTCTCCCTGCTCTTCTCCCTCCTCTCCTTTCATCATCTCTTATCCCCCCTCCTTCCCTCTTCTTTGTTTGCTATGAGTGGACACAGGTAGAAATGCAGCCATCTACAAAACAGGAAGAGAGTTTTCATTGGAAACAGAACCTGGCCCGAACTTCATCTTGACTTTTCAGCCTCTCCAATTAATTTCTGATGCTTAAGTCATCTAGCATAGGAAATTTTGTTATAGCAGTCCAAGCAGACTAAAACAATTGTCATACAGGAAACATCAATGTAGATGTGACTTGATTATTTTGGATAGTCAAGCAGGTGTCTACCTTGATTTATAAAGTAGTCAAACTTAACAATCCAATAAAAATTTGCATATACTTAATTGTATTAACCATCAAGAAGTTATCAGTAGTAAATTTAATACATCTGTCCCAGGAAACAAGGACAGGTTAAGAGACTCCACAGTAACAGAGAACTTAATATAGAGAGTGGAAAAATCAGAAAGACAAAATGGTGTTAGAATAGAGACCAGGAAGAGAAAATATAAGCCTCAAGAAATGAGTTACAGAAAAATAAGGTGTTTTTCTGTCATCAGTACCATAGACTGTCTTCCTTTTCTTGCTAATGATGCAGTAGGGAAGAATCAGGTTTCTACTCTGAACACAGTGAAGTACGCTATCACTAGACTTGCTGTTTTAACAACTCTAACACTGTTATACAAAAGGCAACAAGTTCCATGCATTTCAGGCACGTCTCTGATGAGGAGAGAAAGAAACCCCTGAAATTCACCCCACTTGGCACAGGGATACTTTCCATACTGTAGCACAAGAGAGACCCCAGTTAGAGTGACAGTCTTGCTGTTTGAGGAGGTAGAGAGTTTGAAGCTTTCAGCATGGCTAAATATGAGAGGGGATGAAGACCCCGTGTGTGCGTGTAGGTGGGGAGAAGAAAAGACAGAAATCTATAGGGAGTTCCCTCTAGGTTCTTAATCTCTTATTTCTAGGGTTTATTTAAAGCAATTGCTACATATTATTGAATAAGTGAACACTTAACATCTACCATGTTTTGAAACGCTGTGTCATTTGATTCCTAATTCATAAAATGAAATTATAGTCACAATTTCTATAGTTAAGGGTATTGAAGTTTTCAAAGCTAATGTTACCCAATTCTAAAATGTGTGCTTTCCTAATATTTATCTGAAGAATGTATTAATTACCTGGATTTAGAAGGCATTTTGTTTTATTTCTTCTTGTAATTTTAAAATTGAAACTTTAAAGTATGTCATACAAATGCCAGGGTGATAATAATTCTTTTATAGACAAATTCTTTTTAAAAAAAATTTTATTTATTATTTTTATTTTATGTGTATGAGTGTATTGCCTGCATGTAGATAAATTCATCCGTGTCATGCAATGTCTGTGAGGACAGAAGAGGGCACTGGATCCCCTGGAACTGGAGTTACAGACAGTCGTTAGCTACCATGTGGGTGCTGGGATTCAAACCAGGGTCTTCTGCAAGAACAACCAGCATTCTTAACCGCTGAGCCATCTCTCCAGCTCCTGCCAAATTCTTTAATGTACTCTTTCAGGAGAGAATGGGTAAAGAAATGAACTGATTAGTCAACATTAGGAACTTAGGCTAGTTTCTTGTACTGTATGAGCATTTATGCCAGGAAACAGAATAACAAGTAGTAAAGCTAAAATATAAAGTTTTTATTGTTATCTATAGTGAAAATTTTTAAACAGTTCATAAAATGTTATAGAGATGTACAAGAAATAATGCAATGATTCTGTAAGTATTGGCCATACTTAAGCAAATACTAAACTTTTCCTTATGTGCTTCCCCTTTAAAATCAGTGTACACATAACCCACTGTGTTCTCACCTCTTTCTGTGGCACACTATCATTTTTTCCTTCCTATTCAGACAGCATTGCATTTCCTGGGTTTAGGTCTGGAATTACGCTTGAGTTTATCTAATAACGTGAGTAAACCTAACATGTGGCACTTTCATGTAGAATTGCCAATGCAAGACTCCCCAAAGCTTCCTTCTCCCTCTATGACCGTAGTCATAGGTCATGTTAATGAAGAAATGAATATTGCCATTGGGAGGGGACATTTTTGTTTTAGGTCGCTAATGTTTTGGGCTGAGTTGTTTGGAACTCTTCTAGTCATGGTAGTCATCTATACAGACCAGAACAGGAGCTTTTTTTTTTTTTTTTTTTTTTATTTTTTGATACATGGTCTCCTATAGCCCCAACTGACTTGGAACTCTCTATGTAGACTAGGCTGGCCTTGATCTCACAGAGATCTACTTGCCTCTGCCTCCTGAGTGCTGGGAATAAAGGCGTGCACTACCATGCTCAGCTTTGTAGAACACTATCTTTTTCCTAAACACAATCACTTCCCTATGATTTGTGTGTATAAATATACATAGAAGCACATTACTGTCAACCAGGATTTTAAATACTAGCTTAATTATTTATTATTTGTTTACAAGAATAAATAGTAATGTTATAATAATTAAGTTTAATAATAAGGGTAGTAATAATCAGTATTAGTCAGTGCAGTTCTTTACCTATCGTCTGCCCAAAAAATCACAACAGAGCATTGGCTATAGATTTGACCTACCATGCTCCTGTTACCTGTATACAGTATCTCTTAGAGGAATACTACCAACTCTTTAAAGAAAGACAACACAGATTGGGTATCTTTAGATATATGTATATTAAAAAATTTACCAAATATCATGTTATGTAAAATTCTAAACATTCACTTTTAATTCAGCACTGCTCCTGAGACTCTTTTCATGTTCACTTATATTGTTCATGGTAAGAACACTAATAATGAATGCAAAGTATTGAGTGACATATAAACAGATCGTCTTTTCTGGGTGGACTGGGAGAAGGTGTTTTAAGGTAGAAGATAATTCAGTGGGTCTGAAGAAGATGACCAGTATTCAGTTTGACAAATATAAGAAAGCATTTCAGGAAAATGAAAGAGAAAGAATCAGGGCATAAGGATATTGACATACACAATAAGTTGGGGGACAATTGTGGTCATCTTGTTTAAGAGTTAGTGTGCAAAGACACAGGGGACAGTTATGAAATGGTGGGATATAACGATGAAGGTGAAAGTTGGCTTAGAATAATTTTAAGAACTTTTACCATACCAAAGCGAGCAATTGGCTTATGGTTTTTGGAAGAAATCATCAAGTTATTAGGCAGAAAAAGGAATCATGAGAACTAGAGCATTGCTGTTACTTCAGGTTTTCTCCATGCCGTGCCTGTGTTCAGGACTGCTATGACCACTGCTATGCAGAAAGACTGCTTAAGAAGAACGAGTGGGAGATCCAGTTCCTCATAGAGGATTTGAGATTAGGCCAGAAAATTGAGACTGGTCTCAAGACAAGAAATGTTCTTTTCCTTGGAGTTTAAAAATTTAACTGTGACTTCAGGTCAGTTTCAAACTTGTGTAAAAAGAAGTCGGCAATACCAGAGTGAGAGCAGAGGCCTGGGGATTGTGTCTCAAGAGCCAGACTGAGAGGGCAGGGTCACACAGAAGCTCTCCTCAGTACTGACTCCAGCTCCCAGGAGACCTGTGTCTCTTACTCTCTTTCAGTCTGGCTTTCATCAAGGCAAGGAAGTAGGGAAAGCTCATCTGAGGAGATCACACATCAAAATAAGGTATTCTTACTTGAGCTGGGTTATAGTTGGGATTGTCACTACACTTCAGTGAAGGGACATCAACCCTATTTACTCTGCAGTTTGGGATGACTAGAAGGAGATCAGAAGTAAAGAGCCGTATAAGACATGGACTCAGACAACCAGCAGCCAGGCTTGCTGTGCAGGTAAGACATACAAAAGTTACCCTCTGAAAACTGAAAAAGCAAGAAATCAACCAACCTTAAGAAGATGAGCAGGGAAAATCGGTTGCCTCGAAGTTAAAATTGTAATGAAGTAAAATGTAGAACATATTTGGGAAGAGAAATAAAGTGAGAGTTCATAATTTTCTAAAAATTAAGGATTATATCCTAAAACACCAAAGAAACATTCTAATATATGTATTCAATACAACAATGCCATTTTAATGCAAAGTACTCATGTGAAAAAAAAAAAAAAAAAAACAAAGCTGGATGTGGTGGCATGCCTGTAACTCCAGTGCATGGGAGATGGCGAAGGAGGATACTGGGGCTTGCTGGCTGCCAGCTTTGCTCCAGTTTGGTGAGGTATGCTGTCTCAGGGGAGTAAGACAGAGAGTGATAGAGCAGGACACCAATGGCCTCTTCTGGTATGTACACACACACACGTGCACATACTCCACACACGTATACCTCTCCACACACAAAGAATGTTTAGTTTTAAATATTTTCATAAATGTGTCAACTGCTTACTGTATTCTTTTAAAATGAAGAGATTTTTTTCCTATACAGCATATCAGATCAGAGCTGTGATGATGTCCATAATGTAAAGACAAACAAGAAGAAGAACAGGAAAAGCCAACATGCCAAAAGCAGAGAACTGCCTTAAAGGGCATTCCAGTTTAGTTAAGTTTCTTTTTGTCTTTATTTAAATACTTGCTTTCAATCTAATTAAAGTGTGTTAGCCAGCTAATTTTGCATCAACACATAAGATTTGTACTAGGAAGTGATTATGAAATAGGATGCAATCCTGGGGAGGATAAGGTCATTTTAAGAATCTCAGGTGAGTGAGCTCATTTAACGGAGGAGAAAGTAGGAAGGTAAAGCTCAGAAAACTGGACAGGGCTACTGAAGTTTTCTTTGAAAACTTTTTGAAGTTTATCCAAAGTACTGGATCATTTTTGGTTGGGCAGGTTAAAAGTTAGCTCATCAAAGCACTCAAATTATTTTCATTGTGCTGGAATTTTAGTTCATGCATTATGATTGGCAGGGATCATCATCTTCCCTGTGAAAAGCTGATGTCTGAACCGGGCATGGTGGGGAATCTAGAGGAGACAGTGACAGGCATTTCACTACAGAACTGCTGTCTCTTCCTGAAAATGTTAAACCTCAATGAGTTGTTCTGAATTTTTATCATGTCATACCTGGGAACTCCTTATAATCTGAATGTATGTGTTGTCATCAGGTGTCAGTATCTTGTCAATGAGTATGCAGTCATCATTCTTTAATCTTGGTGTCTGAGACTATGTCGTGGAGTGGAAGAAAGTAAGGATAGAAATTTTGGACAAGGCTATTTCTCCTCAGTATACACTAGGCACATAACTTATTTTCCAATGCTGAATAGATTTAAAAGGGTTTCCTTTTAAGAATTATGCCAAGACAACAGGAGTCAGTCCCAATCAAACAGCAATTAGACTTGAGAATAAGATTTCCAAGTCTAATATAGTAGTAGTTCTTTAGTTTTTTTTAAAGATGCATTTCATAACTACATATAACAGAAGTATAGATAGACTTGACAAAACATAAGCTCACTTCTCCAGCACTGTGTAAACAAACACAAACAAGTGAGACTATTTGATGTTTTACTGACTCTGTACCTTTAACCTTATTGGTAACAAAAATTTATGATTTCAAAGAAATGAGTCAAAGTAAGTAATTGTGAAATAAATTACTTAAAAAAATTCTAAGGTCACACATAGATTTCTACTTTTTAATGTAGGGTTAGTCATGGGAGACAGTCACTTCTAAGTAACCAATTAAATGGTGGACATTCTAATCTATTTATAAATAATAGATTAAGCTTTAAGTCAGTAACTCTCAGGGAAAAAGAAATACTTATGTATCTAACTCATATCTGCTTTGCCTCTTTTCCCATGTGTTTTTCTTAAGTGAATTTAAGTTTTAAGCTCTCCAATTATAATTCAAGCATATGCTCTTCACTCACAACTAAAGAAAGTCATCAAGTATTGAAAAGGAAAGATGAGTATTTTGTAATCAACTGAGACTAAAGGTCTTGTTCATGTGTTTAGTTTTTGGTGCTGTTGATGAACCCAGGATTCCCTGCCTGCTCATCCATTAATTTTCCAGTCCTAAAAGGCCACATTTGACAAAAAATTCTGTTTCTCTTGGCCACGTTTTGTTGTTGCCATTATTGTTGTGTTCTTGAATGTCAAAGTTGCCTTTCTGAATCTAGTCGTTAAAACTACTGTACCTGCCTTTTACTGCTCTTAATATCTTTAGAGTGTGAATACAGTTCATTAACAGATAGAAAGTCTTACATAGAAAGGAGCTGAGATGTAGATAGGAGGCTGTCACCAGAGTTCTCTCTGGGTCTCTTGCACTATCAGGCAAATCATATAACATATCTTTATGTACATTTATTATTATTGTGTGTGGGAAGGGGAGTGACTTACAAGGAAACGAACACCCATTGCCTAACTCTGCACTCAGCTCCAAGCCACCAGCTCTGCGTAGTGGCTCAGAGCCCTCCATACCAGATCGCTCCCACGGCACACCCATAGTCACCACTAGCTTTCTCCTATGCCTCAGAGGCCAGCGGTCTCACCCCAGGTCCATAAGTCCCAGGCCATCCTGTTCTTGAGTAAGCCCGGATGCTGAATGTTGCCCATGCCCTCCCCCATCCCCGCTGCGCATTCCTGGTGGCTTCCTTCCCAAGATGGTGCCACAAGCTCCTCCTTCTATGGCTAACTCTCCACAGTCAATTCTCCACAGCAGGCCCCACCCCTTGGAGGAACCAGGACCCCTGGGGAACACACTCCACCCCTTTCCTCTGCTCTTACAATCTTTCCACCAATCTTCTGCTAAGGTCCCTGAGCCTTGGAGGGGGTGACAGATGTAGGGCGATTGCTCCTGTATTGTGGCGAGATAATGACTTTTTGGGCCTCCCCATTATTTGTCTTTAAACCATGGCCATTGATCTATCTCAGTGGTGTTTCTTCTACTATAAAGACAAATGGAAGGAAGTAGAAACATTTAAACAAACATGAATGTAAATACAAATGCCTAGAAGATATCTCAGTAAGTATACTATATTCATTAAACAGTACACTTGTGATGGTTTCCCCACTACAGCCTGTGGCCTTTCTTGACACAAGGTGTTGGCCTGGTCTACAGCACCAGATGTGTGTTCCACCTCTAGGAATGGGCCTTATCCAATTAGAAATTTGTCAGTTGTACGTATGTTGGCCAAGCCATTATTGCACTTGCAGGAATTGCTTGGTATGTCCATAGTGTGCAGCATGCAGTGTCCATTGTTGAGTAGAATCATAAGGGATCCTTTCTTCCCCAACCATCTGCATAGCACCTTCTGGCAATATGAACGTCATCCATCCAGTGGCACGGAGTTTTTTGGCTTAGTCTCAGCTCCATCTCTTCTTCTTTTCCCATGCTCACAACATGCAGTGTCTTCAGCAACATGGCCTTACCGACTTTTCTAGTGTACAACCAACATAAATGGAAATAGCCTTGGTGAATTGGAGGACCTCTAGGATCTCTCTGACCAACAGCTATTAGGGGGGACAACCCACCCCTGGTACTGTAGATTTTCTTAACAGTTGTATAGTTTGGGAGTCTCTGTCTTCATCTTAACCATAAAACTCCCATGAATCTTACAGCTCTAGCTGGCCTTTGCTTCTTCATGTATTTTTCAAATGGGTTTTACATCTGTAAAACACTTGAAGGAAGGTTAACGTTATGTATTAAATCAGTCATAGACAAGGTCTCACATAGCATGGAAAGGTTTTGTCCATTTGTATTAACTGTTTTCTCCATAGCTCTTGTTAGGTACCATAGCATGGGTATGAGGCCTTAATTTGGCTAGCTCTTTATCATTTTTAATTATTCCTTTGCAGTCATTTCACACTTGGGGGATTTTACATGGAGTCTCTTTGTATTCTTTTATTCTTGATACACTTACAGGTGTTGGCTCCAGTTGCCTGACCCTGCACTGGGCTAAAGAGGCAGGGAGTTTCTCCTGTCCCTGCTGCACCTGTTGGTTCCCTGAGTCATGCAGGTCTGCCTCCTGACTGTAGCCATAGCTGTCATTTCTCCATTGACCACACCTGGCTGCTGGGGGAGTACTTGGTGGGAAAAACTGTTTCCACCCCTAGTAGAGCCTTTATGAGAAGAGAAATGCATTTTATTTAATCCTTGGGGATTCTTAACCACCCCTGGGACAGTTTTTATCCTTTGGATGTCTTTTGTAAACTGTTCTTCTGGTTTTAAAGCCATCCAGCTCTGTGCTGTGGCTCAGAGTGCACCATACCAGATTGCTCCCACAGCATGCCCATAGTCACCACTAGCTTTCGCCCATGCCCCAGGGGCCAGCAGTCTTGCCCCAGGTCCATAAGTGCCAGGGCATCCTGTTCTTGAGTACGCCTGGCTGCTGCATGTTCCCCACGCCTGCCTCCATGCATTCCTGGCAGCTTGCGGCTTCTGTCCCAAGATGGTGCCACAAGCCCCTTCCACAGCTAACTCTCCACAGTCAATTCTCCACAGCAGGCCCTGCCCCTTGGAGGAACCAGGACCCCTGGAGAACACAGAGGCTGATATAGACCAGCTGTCTTCTTTCTTGTTTTGAATGCTCTCTCCCCTGGCCTTTCCTTTTTCCTCATCTCCCTATAGGTTATTCTCCCCATCTCTTCATTTTCCTGATACCTTCTAATTTCTTTCTATAGAATTTCTTTTCATAGGCAGAGGTCTATTCCTTTCCTTCTTTATTGTGGGCCTGACTTGTCAATTATTATCATGTACAGTTTTCTTAATATGGAAAGAGGAAGCTCTGCTCATTCATTCAATGTGTTTTTATTAAGTCTTTAGGTCCAATTGCAGGGATAGTTCAACTGTGAAATACAAGAGCTAAAACTCCTGTCTCTGGGTGGGGAGATGGCTTAGTGAGTAAGAGTGCTATGCAAGTATAAGCACCTGAACTTCAATCCCTAGCACCCAGGTAATGTGCCTGTACCTCCAGCATTGGAGGGCAGAGACAGGTCCTAGGCCAGCCAGCTTAAACCCCCACCACACCCATACATACACCCTCATGTACACATGCACATACACAAATAAATGAATAAATAATTTTTAAAACCCCATGCTTCATAAATCCTAGAGAATGAAACCTAATCTTTTAGGTTCATCAAAAGGGTGATTTATATATTTCCATACCTATGGATCTACATATCTATATTTCTGTACTAATATTAACCATCTTTAAGTCATTCTCTGGAATTTATTTTATAGTGTATATTCTATTTATATTACATATGTATGTAAGTGCACAGAAAGTTTGAGAGTAACAATAATAAAAATAATCTATTTGTGGGCATGCATCCTCTTATACATATTGAGCATGGCCTTAAGCATTTGCTAGATGTTTTTCCTTGTTTCTGTCATTAAAAATATATTTCCACATCTGCATATGTAAATTGATTTCATTCATTTAATGCATTTAATCCATGATATAGTTGCACCTTGTCCCTCTGCATAGGACATTCAAGGTTATTTTCAACCTCCAGTGTTTCAGACAATGACTCACAGTCTCGCACATGTCTTGCACAGATGTGAGAATTCTTGTGGGAAAGATTCCCAGTTGGAAAGACAAATGAGATGGTTACATTACATACTGCTTATTATAGGATGTTCTTCAGCATCCTGAGAAAACTCAGCTCAAAGGAAAAGTATCAAGTACAGGAGAAAACAGTTTGTCCTTCTGTGCCCAGGTTATGGTTATATTGCCCATTTATGAGAAGTGGAAACTTGTTATTACTATAACCACAGGAAATAAAGAACATAACATAATATAATTCAGAATATAAGAAGCAATTGTATTCATCCAGGGGCTTAGATGAGAAAGAATGAGGAATTACAGATTGACAAATATTTATACTTCTGTAACATTTAAACATTTACAAAGGGAAGATGTGTATTTTGTTTAAAATTAGATTTAAAACATTAATACACAAAGAAAAGATTTTTCCTGTACTCTCATAAGGCTTCATTCATCCAGAAGGATTTGTTAAGGTAAAGTTTAAACCAGGTGATTGCCTTACACCTGAAATCCCAAAACTCGAGAAGCTGAGGCAGGAAGATTACTTCAAGTGTAGCCTGGGCTACATAGTAAAAACCCGTCTCAGAAAACCAAAAGAAGAAATAAAAATAAAGTTTAAGTATCTGTTTCTGAAAACTTCAGGGTGATAGGAAGGAACTAGTCAAGAAATCAACTTTTAAGATTTTAATTTATTTTCATTTTTTATGTTTATGAGTGTTTTACCTGCATGTATGTAAGTGCACCATGTGCATGCAATGCCTGCTGAAGCCTAAAGAAGGCATTGGATCCCTTGGAACTGAAGTTGCAGATGGTTGTTAACTATCATAAGAGTGCTGGGAACTCAACTCAAGTCCTCCACAAAAGCAGCCAGTGCTCTTAACCACTGAGCCATCTCTCCATTCTCAAAATGTCAACTTTTTAAATATGCAAAAATGAAAACTAAATTAACTGCCTCTCAACCTCAGTCCATATTTCTGGTCAAATCAATAGACTCATTCCAAGTTGAGGATAGTCATGGAAAAAGTTAAACAAGAAGTTACTCACAATCAGCCTTAATTCTGTTAAAGTAGTTTAGTAGCTTCCTCTTCTCTGTTTCCTCTGCTCCTGTTTGTGTGCATGGCTCCCTTCAATCCTAAATTACCTACTGGCCTGGTGTTATTTTTACTCTTCTGGGTAATAGGTTCAAAAGAACTTTCATGAATAATGCATAAAAGCCTAAAATTATTTATCCTGTGACAGTCTGTATGGTTTTACATGCTGTTAATCACAGGCATTGTGATTATGAACTGAACTGATGTTTGCCCAGCACCTGATCTAGCAATTAACATAAGTTTTTGCTTAATTTTGGAAGATTGTTTTGTGTGTGTGTGTGTGTGTGTGTGTGTGTGTATGTGTTTGTGTGATAGGCAGGAAAGTGTAGAGAGAGAAGTAGGGAGGGAGAGAGAGACAGAGACAGAGACAGAGAGACAGAGAAACAGAGAAACAGAAAGAAATAGAATAGTCTTTTCAGGAAAGCATTTTAGGCTTTCTCTCTTATAACCCATAGAATGGAGATTACATAATCAGAATATCAGCTACTGTTTTACTCTGTTCATTGGGCGAGAAATGGATAACATGATGTGGATCATTTCCTTTTAGGCAAGGGTATTTAGATCCAAGTCAAGTCCCCAATTAAACTTCTCTACCTTGTACAATCATGTTCTAGGCTTTCCCAAACCACATCTTAGTCAGGTCTGGTTCTGAACCCGATCTTCCTTCACATCAAAAAGTCATACCTGCTATATCATCACCCAACACATTTACATAGGGAGTATAGCTAATGGACCTTCTAACTAGATTTGTCATGAGATATTAATAACATATTTACTTACTTTAAATTTACATATTTTAGAGTAAAGTTGCCTTTAAAATGGCTTTTTCAAAGAGTCGTATGAAAACCTACTATAGAAGCTTCTTTCAATACATACAAATACAGTATAAAGTGTTTAAATGTAGTTACCCTATAACGGGGGTTCAGTGATCTTAATAGGTACCACGGGTTAGCAAATGAAAAGCCCAATTCCAGGAACAGATTCCTTTTTTTTGGAGTTCTTGACCATAAAGATTCAAGAACTTGACAGTAAGACCATATTTCTAAAGATAACTCATACCTGAGTCACAGAACAAATAAGTAGAAATCAAGCTGGTACTTCAAAGCTTCATCTCTGCTGATAAGCTTTCATAGTACTAGAAGGTGTTACTGGCAGAGAAAGGTCATCATCAACCTTACCCAGCTGTGACCACTGTGAACTACAGTAACAACTGGCTTGGCAAAATGTGCCCACTGGTACAATAGAGTAGGAGTAACCAACCACATTCTAATTGGATATAGAGTCTGCTTCACAAGAGGGAGTCCATCCCGATAACTGTTGTCAGGGCTAAGAACATGTGACTAGACAGAGCACAGGTCATAGGGGAGAAGCTACTATCATTCTGCTAAATAGAGCATTGAACTGACTGTTCTAGTCTGCTTTCAATTTCTGTGATAAAAACACTGGCCAAAACCAACTTGGGGAGGAGAGGGTTTATTTGGCTTACAGCACAATCTATCAACATGGGAAGGAAGCCAAGGCAGGAACTCAGGGCAGGAACCTTTAGCACAGACCATGGAGGAATGCTGCTTACTGCTACTCCTCTGTCCTGTGCTCAGCCTGCTTTCTTATACAACACAAGACCACCTGCCCATGGGTGTCACTGCCCAGAGGGGGCTGAGCCCTCCCACACCACTCAACAATCAAGAAAATGCCCACAGACGTGGCCACAGACCAATCCAATAGAGACAATTCCTCAACTGATATTCCCTCTACCCATGTATATCAAGTTGACAACTAAAGTTATCCAGCACACTGATTCATAGTGATTTATTGTATACTCATAGATAAATGCATATCTCAACTCTTGCCAGAGAGGAGTCTTCTTACAGCAGAGTTCCACAACTGGTCAATGTACAGAGTAAATGAGACTATGGAGTGCTCAATTCTGAATCACCAATAGTGCAACCCCTCCTCCCAAGGTTCAGGGATCACTGAAGAAGGGGAGCGGGGAGTGGCCAAAAGGTTGTAAGGGAAAGGTGGTAGGTGAATACAGGGAAACTGTTTTCTGGATACCACAGGGTAGTGTCACCTATGAACCTACAGTGTTTATGACAACATGCACAAGACCTGTGCAAACTGAAGCCAGTGAGGGGCCCAGCATGGATGGGGAGAGGTAAGCTGGAAGTGTCAGCAGTAACTGAGCATCTATTGACAATTGGTAGATGCTGGGAGAGGGAGAGTTAATTTTCCTTACTGATAGATGCCTCGTGGGTTGACCAGACTCCAAGGAATAGACCCACACCCAAGAGTATTTAATAAACTCAAATTAAACCTGATAGGCCTTTTAGAAAGAGACAGCAGAAGACATGAAGTTGAGATCAGGTTAAGGTGAGGATAGAGAGGAGGAGGGGCTCTGAATATAATCAAATAACGTTGCATGAATTCTTGAATCAAGTAAGAATATTAAGACAAGCAAACAAAGAAGACATTACTATTCAGCAGGTCCTGATCAGAGGCACGAAGGTGGGTTCCAGCCAGACTTACATGCTCCTGGGAGGGGTGGTGGTTATTTTCTCACAGGCCCCACGGCCTTACTGTTTAATACTGACTTTCTCGAGTCTCCTTTTCCAGTTTTCTCATTTCCAATGACTCCAGGAAAACACAGATTTCCATATCAGTTCTACTGATCTTATTCAGGGTGGTTCTCAGGCCCCCATGCTCTTACTTTCAACCTCTTGGCATGTATAATAAATCAAACAAATTAAAATCTACCCTTATCCACATTAAACATAATTTATGCTTCAATTTTGAGCAGAGTTGCAGTTGGCCTGTTGATGGAATGTTATTTTTCCAGATATTTTTCAATTAGGTATTCATTAATTTTCATTTTTGCAGCTTTCATTCTGTAGTTAAAACAAATATTTCTTTTTTATGTTTTTTATTTTATCTTTTACTGTTTGAGAGTTTCATACATGTATGCAATGTGTTCTGATCAAGTGCTCCCTCACTCCTTCCAATTCCTCCCTTACCCCCATCACTATTTCCTCCTAATATCATGGTTTTTTTTTTTTTCTTTAACTCATTGAGTCCACTTAGTGTTCCCGTATATGCATAGGTATAGAAGCACCTACTGGAGCACGGACAGCCTCTCAAGGGCCACATCTCAGAAGAAAACTGACTCTCCCATCCCAGCAGCCATCAGAAGCCAATAGCTTCTCAGGTGGGGGTGGAACTGTATAATCTTTTTTTCATGTTTTAATGTTTTTGAGTAGACATTAAAAATTCTTCGTAGCCCATTGACCCTGGGCTTTACTGACTAATGGATAAAAAATCCTCAGTGATATTAATTTAGTAAAAGAGTGTATTTAAAAACTTTTTTAAAATAGGGCCATTTAGAATGAAATGCAAGATATTTTTGACACAAACTACTTCCCTAAATTTTCTGTCTCTGTTGCAAGTCTTTAAGTTCTGAAACATTAAAAATTATCTTTTTTCACATGTGATTTATTTACTTTCCCATTTGATATTTAGAATTTCAAGTTACAATGGTCTATTGCTCACTGGCCACTTCCCATCATCCTTTTCAAAATTAGGACCTAGTTTGGCTTCCAAAGCTGTTCTGCTGGATGATGATGATACTCCAATTCCCATAGTATAGTGGCTTTCACAAGCATTGTGGGTGCTTCTGCCTAGTTCTTTATGCAATCTGAGTTCTTACCAGCAGGTAAATCACATGTATCACGATGCTCCACTGTGGGAAATGAGGCATAAAGGAAAGTGTGGACTGCTGTGAAAGGAAATCTAGAAAGAAATAAAAAACAATTCTTTTTGAGACAGGGTCTCCTTTTAGCCCCAGCTGTCCTGGAACTCACTATGTTACCAGGCTGGCCTTGAACTCACAGAGATAGGCCTGCCTCTGCCTCCCAAGTGCTGGGATTAAAGGCATGTGCCACCACACCTGGCCACAATTCATTTTAAAACAAGTGCACCCTTGGTTCACAGAGTTTAGGATGTTCTCCGAACCCTTATTTTTCTGAATGTGTGGGGAGGACAGTTTTTGCTCCTTCTGTCATGACAGACATTTTGGTGAAGTTTAACAACTGCTCTCTGGTTGGGTGAAAATTTTCCTCCATGTGTATTCTTGGTGGACTCCCGTCTCTCAACTGCAGGACAAAAATCAAGTGGTCTCCCTTAATGAGTCTGTCTCCTAAGTCTGCTTGTCAGTGGGAAGAAATACTCTGCCACATTTTCTAGTCACCAGAGAGAAAAGGCCTCTAACCAGTCCAGTTATTCTGCAAGGACAAGTTTTATAGAAGTCGATCCACAATGGCAGCATCAGTAAAAGTTCCATGCTCACAGAAGGGAAGCAAATATTTACACCATCAAACCAGGAGTTGGCTTTCTGATACAATGATTTGTGGTCAAGAGTGAGTTATGATAATTACTTGCAGGATGAATGGAAATGACATGAAAAAGATATTTAAGCTTATTTACCATTTCTGTCCTACAAAACCAAAGGCAAATGTGAATGATGAAAAAAGATGTGTTTTACATTTTTGATGGACTTTAATTTGGGGTTACCTACAGAGCTAGGTCCCTTTTAATAAAAAATGTGAATATAGTATAACCATACAAAGTTTGTCTGGATGTCCACTTTTAGAGGATGGCATGGAATTCCCAGCAACAGAAATGTTTTGGAAAGGAGCAAAAACAGTGTCCTCCCCACACATTCAGAAAAATAAAGGTTTGGAGAACATGGCGTGCTACTTATTAAAGGCTTTGAAAAACACCACACCTCAGTAAACATTTCTCAGGAACTAAGGAAACACTGGTCAATGGCGTGCCTCAGAGTCTTCAGTTCTGGTTTTAGTGAAAGGGACAATAGCACAGACTCAGTGCCAACCCTGGAGGAGAAAGCACAGGCCGCACTGGCAACTCTTTAAACAAGCCTGGCATCCTGCTTCAAGAACTTGGTGTAACTTTGTCATCCTAAGTGGTGTTTGGGACTTGCTGGGGACTCTGGGAGGTAACCAAGTCTTTAGTGTTCTTCTGTCCCTGAAGTTGACACTTAGTAACTTCCTCTTTCTTTCACCTTCAGTGTTCCTGGTTGTGCTTTCTCTACAGTTCCTCATAGGCCAGACAAGTCCAGCTGCCCCTGATAGTTCATTTCCCTGTCCCCTTACAGGGTTTGAAGAAGCTGATGTTACCACTCTCGGTCACAGGGACAAAAGAAAAGCCAGTAATCAGCTCATGATGGAATAGCATATTGGCATGCCCTGTACCCAAGCAAAGAAAAGAGGTTACAGGTCAGTCATACTGTGGGCTGCTGAAAAGCAACAGCAGCACGTGCAGTAACCTCAGTAGGAAGACTGCATGGGGGAGATGCTTATTGGGAAGCAAGTTGCCACTGTCCCTCAAAGGATACAGCAAATAAACAGGAAAAAAATCCACTTAAAAATAAAAGGATCAAAATCAGCTGAGCCGCTCCTCATCCCCAGGCTATAGTCACATAGCAACATGCCTTGGGTACACTGGTAACATTGCCTGCGTTTACACAGTTAATTCTGAAGATGAAAGTTCAGTTAGAAAACAAAATTATTTGGTTACAAACTAACATATTTTCAGTTTTGAAGTAGATTACAAATGATTGGAAACAAATCCCAAAAGTGCAAGTTTGAGAAGTTTGTGTTTTTCTGTGTATAGTCTCAAAGAAAGATCTTTGAAATTTAGCAGTTTCCTCCAGAACAATTCTGCACTGTTAATTGTGTAGCCGTCCACCTGCTCAAGCCTCAGTGGATCACCTTGAACAATCCCAGTGCAACTCTTTTTGAATGGGTTTGCCTGTCTTTATTTTCTGCTGATTTCCTCTTAACTTTTTTTTCTCTCAATTCTAAATAATGATGTTATATCCTTTACCAACTCTCTAACAATGTATTAAAGTATATAAATGCCAAGTATGTTGTCTAATTAAATGTTACAACATATGGGAACTCAGATCATGGGCACCCTTCAATAAAATATTACCATTATCTTTAAACTCTCCACTGTCTTTGCAAGGGTGAGTGTGTGACTGAGTGTGAGGCACAGAGTGTGAGACTGTGTGTATGTGTGTGTCTGGGTGTATAAGAACACATGCGAATGAATGTGTCTGTGTGTGTGTGCATCAGAATAAGTGTGTGAGCATAAGTGTGTGTGAATGTGAGGATGCAAAATACTATGCGAGTATGCATGAATGTAGGTGTATATGAGAGTGAATGTGTGATCTGAGTGTGTATGCATGAGTGAGTCAAGGAACCTATGTTTGTGTGTGAGTATGTTTGTGAGTGTGTGTAAATGAATGAGTATGAGTCTGAATTTGTGTGTGGGGGGTGAAAATGTGTGAATCTGTGTGTTAGTGTGTTCATGTGACTATATGTGGGTGCATGTAGATGTATATGAGTGTGTGTATGAGTCTAAGCATGAATTTGTGAGAGACTGTATGAGTGTGTTATATTATGTGTAGGTGAATGTGTTGGTGGATGAGTGTGAGAGTCTGCATTAGAGTCAGCGTGACTGTGATGGTGTGTGTTTTTGTATGTGTGAGTATGGGTATGTGTGAGTATGTTGTATAAGTGAATATACTGACTGAGCCATCTCCCCAGACCCTCAAACTGATTTTTTAAAAAAAATAGTTCATTATTTTTATTTTACATGTATGAGCATGTTGCTTGCATGTAGGTGAGTGCACCCGTGTTGTGCAATGCCACGGATGTCAGAAGAGGGCTTCGGATTCCTCTGGAACTGGAGTTAAGAACTCCAGTTTGTAGCCATCATGCGGGTGCTGGCCCCCCTCAAACTGCCTTTTAATACCAGAGATTAGCTTGCTTATTCTTTAACATTTTGTCCATGAAGTTGTACAGTAATTTTGCATATAACTTCTTCCATCTAACATGTTTGATTCAACAATATCACTGAATGTAACAATAGTTCATTCATTTTAAAAGAATATTCCTGGGGCTGGAGAGATGGCTCAGCAGTTAAGAACACTGACTGTTCTTGCAGAAGACCTGGGTTTGAATCCCAGCACCCACATGGCAGCTGACAACTGTCTGTAACTCCAGTTCCAGGGGATCCAACAGTCTCTTCTGTCCTCCGCAGTCAATGCATGACATGGGTGCACTTACTTACATGCAGACAGTACACACATACACATAAAACAAAAATAAAAAAGAATATTCCTAATTTCTTTTATGCATATATGCCTGCCAATAGAAGGTAATCTATGATGCTATTAAAGAACCACAGCAAAATGAATTCTCAGTGCTTTATTTATAACAAACCTGATTCACTTTATTTCTTTACTTGTCTGACTCTTATACATTTAAATGTCTTCTTATGGGAGCTGGGGAGATGGCTCAATGGTTAGGACCCGGGTTTAGTTCCCAGCACCCACATGGTAGCTAACAACTGTTGGTAACTCCAGTTCCAGGGAGTCCAATGCCCTCTTCTGACCTTCTCGGGCATTGTACAACATGGGTGCACTTCCATACATGCAGGCGATACATTCATACACACAAAATAAAAATAAATTTTTATCCAACTTTTATCTTTTCTGATTTACAAGCTAAATCATTTTTTCAGTAAACGTTGCATTATCTGTCTTCATTGAATCACGTCTCCTCACTCCCCTAGCCACCCTCAATTCTCAAGATGCACCCTGCTATCACCAAGCCACTCATCCCAGTTAACACAGCTTCGGTTTTATGGTCTGCTCTTTCCGGGGATATCTATCCCACTCCTTCGTAAACTCACCAACTCTTGCTGATTGTACAAAATATAATTTAGTCCTCATTTCCTTTCAGAATCTCTTCTCTGAGTCTCTACCCTTAGGATAACTTTATTGTCACTATATCACTTGAGCTTACCTTACTCAGAGTGTCCTTTTTCATGCCTGCCTTATCTGGTGCGTCCTTTTCACATCTGTGAGCAATCACCTTATATAATTTCTCATTCTTGTTAAGTATTTGTGCTAGTTTGCTTTTTGCTGCTGTGATAAAACACTGACATAAGCACCTTGGAGAGGACAGGGTTTATTTCGGCTTAACTTCCAGGTCACAATTCATCATTGAGGGAATGTGGAGGCAGGAACCACCTAGGAATGTTGCTTACTGGCTGACTCACTGGCTCATGCTCAGCTAGCTTTCTTAAACAGCTCATGCCCATCAGCCTACAGATAATGCTGCCTATAGTATGCTAAGCACATCCATCATCATCCAAGACAATCTCTCACAGATTTGGCCACAGGTCAATCAGATTCCTGAAATTCTTCCATTGAAGTTCCCTCTTTCCAAATGACTCTAGATAGGGTCACGCTGACAATAAAACCTAAGTAACCAGGACTGTATTCAAATCACTCAGTACTAATGGCAATCTTTAACTAGATGATTCTGGCACCAGATCAGATGCTGAACATCTTGAGGTTATAACTGTATATTGGTGGCATCTATTTCATGTTTGATCCACAGCAACTGAATTATATGCCCAATTATCAGTAACAGAAGAGACTTTTATGTTGAAAGATCCTGGATTTCTAAAGAAGTCCAGGTGGAATCTTTCTCATTGCAAGCTATCGTCTCTTTCTCAGTCTTCTGATTGGATTTCTTTAGGTCCACATAACCCAGTCACAAGTCAGCTTCTCTTCCAAAGAAGCTTGGCCAGTGAGTGTGAGTGGAAGCTCTTTACTAGAGAAGTAGAGTTTTCCTTTTCAGAATCCTCTTGTAAGTAGAAGAAGTGCTTTAAAGCTTTTTTTTTTTTCAAAGACAGAGGTTTTTTTGGTCTTTTTGAGACAGGGTCTCCCTGTAGTCCCAGCTGGATTCACTATGGAGACCAGGCTGGCCTTGAACTCACAGATCTGCCTACCTCTGCCTCCCAAGTGCTGGGATTAAGGCCTGTGCCACCACGCCCTTTGCCATGTAACCCAGGCTGGCCTTGAACTCACAATCCTTCTGCCTCAGCCTCTATGTGCTGATATTACAGGCCTCTGCCTCTATGCCTAGCATACTTTTTAATGGAAGTGAAAGGAACAACTCTGCATAACACTCTTACAGAATCCAAATGATACATGATATGTTTAAGTGTCACTCTAAATGTCCCTTCAGGGGGATCATTAATACAATCTTTTTATCAGTGCCAGTGGACTGGATTGAAATCCTACATAGGCAGAAGAGGAAACCTGTCCTGAACACTTTGACATAAAAAGATGTAATCTCATCCTTTCTCATCTCTTTGCATAAGGGATATGCATATATCCTGTCTAAACCTGTGCATACCCATGGAGGTAGCAATACATTGCGCCACCAGTGAGCAGTTGTTTCTTGTCTGACTGGATTCAATCAAAGCAGTGCTTTATTGACACATTTGCTACAGAATAGCTGTTCTTCTGCAGCAAGGAAAGACTTCCAGTTAAAAAATTTAATTAGTTCCCAATTTAGACATCCAGAATGATCAGTCAGTCTGTGTTTTGGAACCCGTGTTTGTATATTCCTTGGGATTGGTAAGTGAGTTTTGCCCAGCGGATGTGGTCAACTGTGAATAGTTTGTATGCAATTCACATCAGAGGACACATTTTTCTTCAGTTTTATGAAGCACAGTTAGAAAGGGATTAGGAGAATGCAGGTACTATAAAGGCAATACTTTTCCGTCTTCACTTAAACCACTAGTGAAGGTTCTTTATTCTTGGAATTCAGAAGTGGGAATGGTATACGGAGCTGAAGTGAGCAGAAGTCAGATTTAAGTTGACAAAATTGTTCTCATTTTCATGCTAATATACATGCAGGTAGTGACTTTGGACACACTTGGTATTAACAACACGTTTTAGTTAATACTGTGCAAATAAATTGCTATGCAAAGTGTGTGTAAATCTGTATTGTATCTCTGCAAAAAAAATTGGTTTTCAATCAAGTTGTTTCTTGTTCATTAATATATCATAAATAAAACTATATTTTATTTATTTGTACACGATAGGAATCTCTCAATGTCTATGCTGTAGCTATACATTAATCTAATGAGTTTTATGGTACTTTTGTAAGAGAAGGCTGCCTAAGTTCCTTTCAGTCAAGGGGCCTTACTGAACCTGAGTACGTACTGATTCTCTTCATTTCAGTTCTTTCTCCTTCGTAGAACTCCAATTTTATCTGCACATTCTCTATCCCTAGCATATTATGTTCCAATAGTGACAAATAGCTTAGAGGTTCTGCCATTACCGGGGCCATTTCACACTATTGTGCCCTGACAATATCCTTCACTCACTTAACTGCTCTTATTCAACATTGATCTCTGTAATAGCACTGTTATTTCTTCTAGTCATCTCTAAACTCCCTGTTGGGCTAAAGAACTTTCCTCTAAGTTCCCTTCATTATCTTGGTCAACAGAGGGCTTTGCATACCAGGTTCTAGATAAATATATGTAAATGAATACATGATATTACACACTATATAATTATCTTCATTGCGTCTCTAGACAGGCACATAGAGATGAGGAACTCTTTCATATGATTCATATTTGTAGTCCCAGAGTCCATCCAGAACCCTGAACAGAATTCAGAAGGTACACAATAGCATGAGAACAGAACTGATGAGAAAATTTGTTCTTATCTTGAAAGCAACTAGAGCTGGGCCTTGTCCAGAGTGCAATAAAATTGCTTTGAAGTATTTACCTATGTCAGAATTCCCCAAGATGCTGAAGCCAAAAGTTGATAGATGAAGCAGTGTTGCTGTTGGATATTGGAGTGCATCATGTAAGGCTTTCTGCCTGGGGTGATTCAGCTGGGGAGAAAGTGTCTGGTAAGTTACAAAGGATTTCCTGATGAGGCCGCAAGTACTTCCCCGAGCTTCAGGAAACTAACCAACAGTATCTGATAAAATATAGCAGTCTGAAGAGGTTTTCATTGAGAATAATTCAGAGGAATATCTTGGCAATGTCAGAGATACATGGGAAAGAATCAGAGTGGAAGTATAAAGTAAATAAAGGTAGCTCATGAGCACACCATGTGGACAGTATTGTAATGGTCCATCATTGAAAAGCTGTGTTTCCTGAAGAGTTCATGATTTTGATGCATGTAAGTTAAAAGAAGGAGAATAAAGATAAAAATTACATATGGAGTGAGGTGTGGTGATGCACACCTTTAATCCTAGCACTTCGGAGGGAGAGGCAGGCAGATCTCTGTAAGATCAAGGCCAACCTGTTCTACATAGGAGTTTCAGGCCAGTTGGGGTTACAGCGAGTCCTTGTATTACAAATAAACAAGCAAAAAAAACAAAACAAAACAACACCAACAAAAACTCTTGGGCCAAGTAGCTAAATAATACATGACTGTTCTGGTATGTCAGTTGCATTCATTTAGAGAATACTTTCATAAAATAAGCTTTGTGAGCTTTTTAACTGGGAATGAGTAATCTAGCTGAGCGCAAAAGATAACATTCTTGGGAAGTTTTTGAAATGTTTTAGTCTCTGTTTTAGGACTTAATCTGAATAAAAATGATAAAGCCTTATCTAAG
>NW_008358774.1:9263473-9273009 GCF_000622305.1 Nannospalax galili | reverse complement strand
TTGGAAATGTGTTTCATTGTTCTCATTCTATCATATCTTTAATTCTATCAAACAGCAAGAATTTTGCTTCTTTGGATTGCAGTAATATTCTTATTTTCAGATATCTAAAAGGGCACTGGAAACTCAGTTCCCACAGAAAAGCAATGTGGTAGGGAAAGACCTGTAAATCCGCAAAGTAGTCTAAAACAAAATGAAACACAAGTACCTCTGAAGACTGAGCCCGCAGGAAAGCCAAGAACTTAATAAGGATAAGCCGCTGAAGACATCCTTCCAGTGAGAGTTGCATAAGGGAGCAAATAAATGATTCGTCACATTTTTGTTATCTTGGTTTGGGGGTAATTATAATGGGTTGTCATTAATCTGAAGCAAGCAGTCTTCTTGTTTTTCTTTCTTCCATGGGAAGCACAATTATTCATAAAGTGGGAATATCTTTGCAGAAACTTGAAAATAGATACATCAAATACCTAGTTCTACTTCATACGCATAGAAAAAAGTATTTACTGTTTTCAGTCAGAGCAAGCTTTGACAAAGTTGTTAGTTCACATGAATACAACACAAATTCAAAGCTTCAGTAATCTGCACTCACATTATACCTTTACTATACATAACTTTAACAATAAGACACACAGTATAAATTGGCCACTAATAAACTTGCATTATTTTGTTAGGTTAATACTATTATTGTTATTAATTCAGTCTAATATGCTATCTACTCTTTCTACAAAATTGAAGTGATAGTTGTACATTACCCATTCTATCAAAGAAATTGATAGAGTTTCTAGAACTTTACATAAAAACCATTATTTTTCTGTATATATAGTAAAAATTAAAATGCTATCCTTACTCATTCTGGTAACAATGGTAAATGTCATATTTAAATCATAGTTTTTGAAAACACAACCAAAAATTGGCATATTTAAAATTTTACCTTCTAAGCCTGGTGGGGTGGCATTTGAAAAATTTTATTGAGAATTTCACACATGCATATAAGGTATTTTGATCAAATCCAGCCAAATCCCTCCCCTCCAGCACCTCCCATCACTTTTTTTTTCTGACAACTTAGTGTACTCTTTCTTTTTCTTTAAATAGGCTTTTTTTCTATTCTAACATTCCCCCCTCTGAAGAGGTAACCCTACAAATTTTAGGGATTAGAAAAGAGCTCCCAAATACTTTTGACATTTTTGGCCTCTGGAACAGAATATGTTGTTAAGAGACCCAAAGACATTTTGACCTTTAGCCCAGAAACTGGCTACTTTTCTTTGGAGTCCTTTTGCCCTAACTGCCTGGCCAATTACTAACTCCTATTCTTATCACACCATTCTCTGAAGAGGTTACCCAAATTGCTGATAGGGAATCGGGATGCAGACCACTCTGGCTTCTTCCATGCTGGACAGGGACGCAGGATGAGGCAATTGGGGTACTCCTTCAGTGGGTCTACCTAAAAGACTCCTAAATTGCATAACTCTTATCTGTAGGGAGAAAAGAAGGTCTTTGACTGGTGACTAGGGGATATGAAGGAGAAGTAAAGGCAAGAGTACTTAGCATTACAAGTTCTAGTCAGGGAAACAGAAAAAAAAATCAGAACGGCAAATTTCAAATGCTCATATCAGAGTCCATTGGGATTTCTTGATGAGAGCTTCGAAAAGCATCCCTCTATTGGGTTCCTCCTCATTTTTCTTTTGTCTGCCAAGGCTGTACTCGAGAGTGGTGGAATCAGGATTTGTTTTCAGGCTCTTTGATAGCTGTTGGAGTGGCTAGAGTCAGTGTCAGTTCCCTCTCAAAGGCTTCTAAATAGAGGGAGAAAAAAAAATTAGCCATCATTTTAGAGCAATAGTGTGTTATCTCCCTTAGCTACAGTATTGCAGACCAAGAGCTGAGCAGCGTTGCTTAGAAACAAAATCATCAATGAGAAATAATTGTTTAAATAACATTTTATATGGACTTAAGCCTAATGTCTGGGAAGTTGAATCCTTTGAACTCTTAAAGAAATATACTGATCACTTTAATCTTTGGTTATACTTTCATTTTGGGTGTTTAAGACCATACAGTTGGCCCAAATAAATGAATTTATTTTTACTCTTCAGGTTTGTGTAAGATCTGTTCCTCAGGGGTCACATGGGCTTGGGATGAGCATCTAGCTCCTTTCTTTTACCAATTCCATCTATGTGAAGATAAGTCAAAGGTCCTGCTCGACCATAGTTTGCTTCACTTGGAAGCACGGAGGAAATGTTTCCTCTATGTTGTAGACTGGACACTGGTTCAAGTCCATCTGGTGTGGTCTCCAAGGCCTCCCTGAACAGGAGGACAGGTGACTCACCACAACTACAGAACATTTTGAGAGATGCTCCATAGGCCCCTGGAACTTAGTTGACCTTGGAGGCCTAGAAGCAAATGCTATCCTTTAAGTCCCTCTGACCAGATTAGTATGTTATGGAAAAATCAGAGACCAACATCCCAAGCCAGGTGAGTAGAGGAAGTTTAATATGATGCTAGTAGGGCTGACATCATGAATAAAGGAATCAGACTCATTGTTCAAGTTTTGGGGGCCTTTTATACTCATGTGGGGAAATGCAAACGAAAGGCAAAAGAGTACATAGGTGACAATTAAGTAAAAGGTACATGTGCTAATTAAGCTAGGTAACATATGGCCACAAAGGTTACAGGAATGTGAAAACTTTGGGAAACAAAGACTTCCATCCTCGGAAACCACAGGGGGCAGGGTGGGAGACTCCTGCTCATCTCCCCCCATAGCTGTCTCTTAAGAGTCTTCCCTGTTGCAAAGTTCTTAATTACCATCACATTGCCAAAGCTTTCCACCTCCACAGTATCACAGGCCTCAAAGTTTGGTTATTAAGCATCCAAGAGGGTTAGTTCCACCAGTCTGGTACTTTTAATTACCATGTGCTATGTAGATAAAGCTTGGGCAAAAGCCAAACGTTCTCAGTTAAACCTTCACTAGACATATGTTTTGTTCCTTAAACTAGTTGACAAAACTATGACCATAGAATTTTTAAGATTATGTGTACATTATTTTTGTCTCATCTTTTACATATCATAGCAAATATATACCTGTAATCTTAATACTAAGATGGCAGAGACAGGAGGATCATAAATTTGAGGCCAGCCCCTACTACAAAACAAATTCCTATCTCAGAAATTCCAAAATAAATAAGTAAATCAATGAAAACTTAGGCTGGTGAGATGACTCAGTGGGTAAAGGTGACTGCTACCTAGACTGATGACTAGAGTTTGATCC
This sequence comes from Nannospalax galili, assembly GCF_000622305.1. NCBI lineage: Eukaryota > Metazoa > Chordata > Mammalia > Rodentia > Spalacidae > Nannospalax > Nannospalax galili. The sequence continues at coordinate 9,269,753 of NW_008358774.1, read as the reverse complement.
CTGATATCTACATGTTGGAAGGAAAAACCAACTCCTGAAAGTTGTCCTTTAACAATTATGTGTATGACATGACACAAATGCATGCACCTCCCCATTAAATAAATAAATTAATTAAAATTAAAACAAATTTTACTTCAGACAGTTTTAACCAAATGATGCAGAACATTACATAGAATTCTTTACTTCAAAGGACCTATTTTACATCTCAACATTCTTTTTTATTTTTTGTAGATTTTTTTTAATTGAATTTTTGTCTATTTCATACAGAACATCATAATCAAATTTAATCATCTTTCCCCATTGACACCTTCAGTAGCCCCCAACCTCACTGGAATTCATACATTCCATTATTTGTGTTAAGGCTTATCATGTCAAGTTAGTGTCCCCAGATGTCCCTTGGGCCAAGTTCATCGACTGGGATCTAGGCATCCTATCTAGAGTCCCTCCCTTTAAGAAGATCATCTCTTCCTCACCCAGTAGTAATCAGCTGCCAATAATTCTTCAACTAAGATTGGGACTTGTTCCCTATTTCCACAGTTCTGTGCTGACAGACATTTACCCCAGTTAACCAAAAGAAAGAGCAATTCCAAATCAACAAAATCAGAGATGAAAGGGGAAACATCACAACAGACAACAAAAATATCCAGAACATTATAAAGGATTACTTTAAAAACCTATACTATATTAAATTTGAAAACCTAAAAGAAATGGATGAATATCTAAAATCATGTGAATCACCAAAACTAAACCAAGAAGAGATCAAGAGCTTAAACCAATCCATAATTGTCCTGAGGAGCACTTGTTCCTCTGAGAGGCAGGACCTGCTGTGGAGGATTGGCTGCAGAGAGTTAGCTACAGAGAGGGAGCTGCAGGAGTTAGTTGTGGATGGAGGAGAATTGGCACCATCTTGGAAGTGGGCGGTGAGGAAAAAATGGCCCCCGTCTCACTTGCGTGGATGCGAGAGGGGGCATTACTGACCTGGGGTGAGGCTGTGGGCCCACAAGCCATGGGCGAAAGCTAATGGAGATTGTAGGCAGGGCACAGATGCAATCTGGAATGGCTGGCTGCTGGGCCACAGAGTGGAATGGGTCACTAGATGTTCACCTTTTATGGGGTTCCAGGTGTTAGCCTTTGTAAGGTACTCTATTTCCCCTCCCCAGGATATAAATTATGAAAAATTCAGATAAAGATGTGTTATATGGTTTGTCTAATAGCGCTGGGATCAAGGGACCCTAAGACAACTCGGGTGAGAAATTGGCACAGCCAGCAGGATGGTGCTGGAAAAGACAAACTGCGGCAGTTTGGGAAAGGCAAGGGGGCTAATGGTGGTGCTGACATGGATCTTACAATAGATTATAAAATATGAAACTAAAAAGGGGCCAGCCATGCAGAAGCGTGGGCCACAGCTGTGTTGTAAATGTGGGCAAATAGCCCAGTTGCAGGTATATGAAGATTTGTTAAAGGTTATAGAAAGGCTAGAAAAACTTTTACAGGCCTTGGATACAAACAGAGAACCCAGAGAGGGGCCATGGCCACTTTACATAATAAAATATTTACCCAAGGCAGGCGAAGCTGAAAAGGCTAGAGAGGTCCTGGCAGATTCAGTTGCAGAGCTTGAGAGAGGAAAAAACAACAACAACAACAAAAAAATAGGACATTTTAACTTGTGTAATGTCCAAGGACTCCAGAAAAAAGACAAATAATAATGAAAAAGGAAACAACCTAAAAATAAAAGTAGCTAAAGCTGTCCCTCAGATTCAACCTTTGATATAAGAAGGGAAAAAAGCTAACAGTGTTGTAGCTAGGAAATACTCCACACTGGAACTGTTAAAACTAGAAAAAACTTACAAGCAAGCAAGCAAAGAGCCCTTTGCCACATGGTTCATGAGGGTATCAGAGCAAATAATGTCGGTCTAAGTCCTTCAGAAGCTTCACAGATGAGTTATATAACCACCCATTCATCCTTGCAATATAGGTTGTTCAACCTAGGCCAATGAAGTAGGGAGCAGTCCTTAATGGGATGGCTGGGGAAAGGCATTAAAGATACATGGTCATCACCAAGGGAAACTCCCATAATTAACAAAGGCTGGAGAACTATAAAGGAGGGACAGGCATTACTGACAGAACTAATGGTTTTGCTAAGCCCTTTAATTGGACAGGATCTTTGTAAAGTGAGAGAGGCTTTAGCAGATCTAAATGACTCTGACCAATGTGTAAAATGTGTCTGTAGAATAACAGATCACCCTACAAGAGATATAAAAAGACCAGACAGAAGAAATGGTCCATTGGGTTACTCAAAGACAAATGTGGCAAGACTTATGTTGAGCCCAAATTCCCAAAGAAAAGATTGATAGAAAATCAAATTTGGTACTAAGGAGTTTTTGGAAGGCTTTAGAACCAGAACAACAGTTTACAAAAGGCATTCAAAGGATAAAAACTATCCCAGGGATGGTTAAAGATACCCAAAGATTGAATAAGGTGCATTTCTCTCCTGATAAAGGTTATATAAGGGGTGGAGGCAGTTTTTCCCACCAAGGTCTCCCCCAGTAGCCAGGTATGGTCAATGGAAAGATGACAGATATGGCTACAGTCAGGAGGCAGACCCAAAGCCTGCCTGACTCAGGGAACCAATAGGTGCAGCAGGGACAAGAGAAACCCCCTGCCTCTTTAGCCTGGTGAAGGGTCAGGCAACTGGAGCCAACACCTGTACGTGTATCAAACATAAAAGAATACAAAGAGACTTCATGCAAGATCCCCAGAATGCAGAATGACTCCCAAAGAATAACTGTAGATAGTAAAGAACTAACTAAATTAATGTCCTTTACCCATGCTATGGTGCCTAACAAAGATCTATGGAGAGAACAGTTAATACGAATGGATAAAACCTTTCCATGGTGTGTTAGACCTTGTCTATGATTGATTTAATATATGATGTTAGCCTTACTTCAAGTGTTTTATAGATGAGAAACCCATTTGAAAAATACCTGAAGAAACAAAGGCCAGCTATAGCTATAAGATTCTTGGGAGTTTTATGGTTGGGTAAGATAAAAACAGAGGCTCCCAACTATGCAATTGTTAAGAAAAACAACAGTAGCAGGGGTGGGTTGCCCCCCTCCCATGAGCTGTTGGTCAGAGAGAGATCCTAGAGGTCTTTAAATTCATCAAGGATATTGCCACTAATGTCAGTTATACACTAGAAAGGGCTTAAGGCCATGTTGCTGAAGACACTACATGATGTGAATGTGGGAAGAAAAGAAAAGATGGAACTGAGACTAAGCCAAAAACTCCATGCCACTGGATGGATGGCTTTCATAGTGCCAGAAGGTGCTATGCAAATGGCTGGAGAAGAAAGGATCCTCTATGATTCTACTCAATAATGGACCCTGTGTGCTGCACACTATGGAAATGCCAAGCAATGCCTGCAACTGCAATAATGGCTCACATAACATATGCACAACTGACAAATTTCTAATTGGATAAGGCCTGCTCCTAGGGGTGGAACACACATCTGGTGCTGTAGACCAGGCCAATACCCTGTGTTGAGAAAGGCTACAGGCCCTAGCTGGGAAGCCATTACAAGTATACTGTTTAATGAAGATAGTACACCTACTGGGATATCCTCTAGGCATTTGTATTTACGTCATGTTTATTTAGATGTGTCTACTTCCTTCCATTTGTCTTTATAGTAGAAGAAACACCATTGAGATAGATCAATGGCCATGGCTTGAAGACAAAAAATGAGGAGGCCCAAGAAGCCACTATCTTGCCATGATGTAAGTGAGATTGTCCTACATCTGTCACCCCCTCTAAGGCTCAGGGATCTTAGCACAAGATTGGTGGAAAGACTGTAAGAGCCAGAGGAAGGGGTAAAGTAAATCCCAAGGGACACTTGTTCCTGTGGAGAACTGGCTTCGGAGAGTTAGCTATGGAGAGGGAGCTGTGGAGAGTGAGCCACAGAGGGACGAGTGTTGGCGCCATCTTGGAGTGGGCGGCATGGAAAAAATGGCTCTGCTGTCTTGCCCGCATGGACACGAGAGGGGGCATTTACCAACCTGGGGCGAGACTGTGGGCCCACAAGGCTTGGGCAAAAGCTAATGGAGACTGTGGGTGGGGCACATAAATGATCTGGAACGGTGGGCTGCTGAGCCACAGAGCAGAAAAGGGTACTGGGTATTCACCTTTTATGGGGCTCTGGCTGTTGCCTTTGTAAGTTACTCTATTTCCCCTCCCCAGGATATAAACTATGAAAAGTTCAGATAAAGGCGTGTTGTATGGTTTGTCTAATAGCGCCAGGAACAAGGGACCCTAAGAGAACTTGGGTGACAATAACATATAAGGAAATTGAATCAGTAATACAAAACCTCCTGACTAAAAACGCCCAGGCCCAGATGGATTTATAGCAGAACTCGATAAAACATTTAAAGAAGACCTGTATCCAATACTACCTTTTATTCAAAAAGATAGAAATTGAGGGAGAACCCCAAATTCCTTCTATGAAGCCAGCATTACCCTAACACCAAAACCAGGTAAAGATACAACTGAAAAAGAAAACTATAGACCCATATTCTTCATGAACATAGATGCAAAGTTCTCAACAAAATACTTGCAAACCACATACAGACACACATCAAAAAGATTAGCCACATGATTGAGTTGGCTCTATTCCAGATATAGAGGAATGGTTTAATATATGTAAGTCAATAAACATCATAAATCATATAAATTGAATCAGGCAAAAACTACATGGTCATCTCAACAGATGCAGAGAAGGCCTTTGACAAATTCAGCCTGAATTCATGATAAAAGTCCTAAAGGCAATTGGACTGGAGGGAACATACCTCCACATAATTAAAGCTATATTCAACAAACCCAGCATCATTCTAAATGGAGAAAAGTGGAAGCATTGAAATTAAAATCAGGAACCAGACAAAGCTGTCTGTTATCACCACTCCTTTTTAACATAGTGCTTGAAACTCTTGCTAGAGAAAAAAGACAGGAGAAAGAAATTAAAGGAGTACTAATTGGAAAAGAAGAGGTCAAACTATCACTTTTTGCACATGATATGATACTATACCTAAGAGAGCCCAAAAGTTCCATCAGAAAACTCCTAGAACTGATCAATACTTTTAGTATAGTGGCAGGTTATAAAAATCAATCTACAAAAATCAGTAGCCTTTCTCTATGCTGATAAAAAGCAACTGGAGAAAGAGTATAGGGAAACCCTCCCATTCATGAGAGATGTGGAAAAAAAAAATCTTGGAATAAACCTGACTAAAGACATTAAAGATCTCTACAATGAAAACTTTAAATCACTAAAGACAGAGATTGAGGAGGACCCCAGAAGATGGAAGTACTTCCCATGTTCATGGATTGGAAGAATTAATATTGTGAAAATGACCATCCTACCAAAAGTAAAATAAAGATTCAGTGCAATCCCAATCAAAATTCCCATGACATGCTTCACAGAATTAGCAAAAAACACCCTAAAATTCATATGGAAGTACAAAAGACCCCAAAAAGCCAAAGCTACCCAGAGCACAAAAAGCAATGCTGGGGGATTATTATACCAGATCTCTAACTACATTGCAAGAGTTATAAAAACAGCATGGTAAAAAAAAAAAAAGAGCATGGTACTGGCACAAAATATAGACACATAGATCAATGGAATATAATTGAAGGCCGAAATATAAGTACACACAATTTCATCCACCTTATATTTGACAAAGGTGATAAGAACACACCGGAGGAAAGACAGCATCTTCAACAAATGGTGTGGGCAAAACTGGATCTCCACCTTTAGAATAATGAAACTAGACCCTTGTCTTTCACCTTGCACGAAAGGTAACTCCAGATGTATCAAAGACCTCAATATGAAACCCAAAACTCTGAAACTGTTAGAAGAAAGCATTGGTAGTAACCTATAATCTGGCATTCTTAAATATTGACCCCTGGGACACTGTCTCCATTGACTTTTTCTGTTCTCCTTTTCCCCACGCCACTCTTAGTTCTAGACCTCTTTTTTTTGTCCTGTGTGAGCTCACCCATAGCTTACACTCTCTACATTTTGGTTGGCCCTGAATAGAATAAAAAATGCATTGTCTGCTATAGAGAGACTTTTTCCTGGGTAACCAGAAATGAGGATTCTGGCTCATTCTTTGACTTCCCTGACAGGGACAGAAATTGATCTGTCTAGCTGTGGTGTGTTCCTGGACATGATGGCCCCAGTGAGGTCTGAAACCTGATAGAGAGTAGCCCCAACAGGATGGGAAAGTTAGGCTAT
>NW_008358774.1:9237313-9263418 GCF_000622305.1 Nannospalax galili | reverse complement strand
TTATTTATTTATTTATTTATTTATTTATTTATTTATTTATTATTTTTGCTTTTGGAGACAGGGTCTCCCTGCAGCCCCACCTGGCCTGGAACTTGCTGTGGAGACCTGGATGGCCTTATCTCACAGAGAACTGCTGCCTCTGCCTCCTGAGTGTTGGGATTTAAGGCGTGTGCCACCCTGCCAGGCTAAAAATTAGGCATTTTCTTTTGGCTTCATACACCTGTGAGATCTGCCTTTGATTTTTTGACAGCACCTCTCTGGGCTTCTACTTTCATTTGGTTCAGTCTTATTTATGTTTTAATGCTGAGTGGATCCACTGTTTGTTGGAGATCATGTTGGTTAGTCTTCTTGCGTTTTAGTGACTAGCTTAGGATTACTTAAACTTTTAGCTCACGTGGGTTGGATCTATTGGTATTAGACATTAAAATAATAAATTTGTAATCATTCATTGATTTTAAATAATCATAGACTCATTACATACAAATAATATCTTTTTTTTTTTTTTTTTTTTTGGTCTTTTTTGAGACAGGGCCTCCCTGTAGCCCCAGCTGTCCTGGAACTTGCTGTATAGACCAGGTTGGCCTTGAACTCACAGAGATCCACCTGCCTCTGCCTCCCGAGTGCTGGGATTAAAGACGTGCACCACCTTTTATAATTTTCCAAATCATAAGTTAGCAAGAAAGTGACCTTGTTTCATAGGTTTTGCAAATCTCTTTAATGTCTAAATGAACAAAAGAAGGCTGGATATTAATATCTGTATCATATTGAATTTTATTATGTTGCTTGGCTTGAAGTCCATGGAGAAAATGTATCCTCAAACAAATACATTGTAGGGAAAAGAAGAGATACTTGAGTGCCATTCTCTGGTAGTTGTGGACATCCTTCTCCATATTCTATCAACAGTCAAGAACTATGAACCTTTTTTTACATATATTTATTTTTTATTTTAGGTAAATAAATATTTGCCTGCATGTATTTCCATCACCTATGTGCCTGCTGCCTGTAGAAGCCAGAAGAGGGTGTCAGATCCCCTAGAATTGGAGTTACAGGTGGTTGTGATATACCATGTGAGTACTGGGAACCAAATCTGGGTCCCCTGCAAGAGAAGCAAGTGCTCTTAACCACTGAGCTATCTTGTCAGGGCTGCCCTGACTTCATCTTCTTAAAGGTTAGTTACTATGTAGAATTGTAAACCATATCAATAAATTTTTTATTATTTTATTCAAAATCTGACAATCTATTGTGATCTTTATTTTGTAGAATCATGCATTGATCTTTTGAAGTAAAGATCTTAAAATGGGCTGGCAAGATGGCTCTGTGGGCAAAAGGTGCTTGCCACTAAACTTGAAAACCTGAGTTCAAGCCAAATAGTTGACCCACATAGTGGAAGAAGAGAGTGGGTTGTCCTTTGATCTCCACATACACATTGTGGCATATGCATACCTCCCCAACCCACCTTAAAAACAAACAAAATAAAATAAATGTAAAAGAATGTTTACATATTTCAATTTGATACACACACGTAAATCTCACATAATTCACCACTAGTCTCAAACTGGGTGTAGTGGTACATGCCTATAATCTCAGTACACAGGAAGAAGTGAGAGGGTCACATTAAGTTTGAAGCCAGCTTGGACTATCCAATGAATCTTAGACCAACCTGGCTGACTCTCTTTCAAAACAAACAAACAAACAAACAAATGAACAAACAAATCAACATGCCAACAAACAGGCAAACAAACAGGCAAACATACAGATAAATAAATCTATGAACCACAATGACCAGTCCTGCAAATTATCTCTATTTTATCTGGGGTAATCAACAGCTGTCTAATTAAAGTCCACTCAATAGGAGGGAAATCATGCGTGGTACTGTAAGCATGGTAAACAGGCACACATGGTGAAGAGGTCATAGACCTAGAGAAGAACCCCTACTGCCACTTTCCCAGACCAACGTAATTTCTTACTATATTCTAAATATGGATTCTCATAGTCACAGACCAGTGTAGCTCTCACCACTCATCAAGGAAGCTTCCTTTTGCAACAGATGGAGACTATTACAAAATTCTACAACTGGTCAAAGACCTAGCTCTAAGTGGCACATCTACCAATGCAGCCTCTATACCTAAGGCTGAGGGAACATCGCAAGAGGGGGCAGAAAGGATGTCAGAGCCAGAAGAACAGGACACCTGTTGCTAGTTAAGGCATTCTAGACAGGATAGGGAAGCTGCAGCCATGAAATCTCCACAGTGTGGCTGTCTAACAAGATCTGCATTATGACAAAACTGGTTGACATGCCAATTTGGGTGGGGAAATTGTACATGTGTATTTATAAATGTATATGTAACATAATAATCAAGGAAGAGAGAAAGAAATTGAGAAGGAGCGGGAGGGAGATGAGAGGAATTGAAGGAAGACTGGGAGGGATGGAAATGCAAATACAATACTCATGTATGGAACTCTCAAAAAAATCCTCATCAGTTTCATGAGAAAGAAGTCTTACTGTATTGGGAGGATGTCAGACTGAAAGTGATAGGCTCATTTACTATCATCCTGACTTCATTTTCTAATTCTATCATCAGTACCAAAGGCTTCAGTTGTTTTCCTTAAAATAATAGAATCACTTCGATTCATTTTTTAGATGATATCTAGGAAATATGTATGTCTGAGTAACTACGTTTTGCCTATGAGTTGTTTTTTAAATAAAAGCTTAGCTTTAAAAAAAATCGCATTTTTTTTTCCTGAGATAACTGCCACATTATAGTAGAATTTGCTTCATGAATACTTCCTATTTCATCACGAAGAATCTTAAAGAGACTTTATGTACAGGTTGGGATTTAGTAATATGGTCCTTTCTACTGCTTTCCCAAAAATATTCCTTTACTAAGAAGCAGTACACACCCGTAATCTCAGCATTCGGGAGGCAGAAGCAGGAAGTTCACAAAATGGAGGCCAGCCTGGTCTACATAGTGAGATCCTATCCCAGAAAAGCAAAACAACAGCAAAAAAATGTTAAGTATAACTGGATTTTGAAAACTGTAAGGGCCTTGTGGGAAGGATCCGTTGATTACAAACTGTCATGGGGAGGCTGCTGCTGAGTCATGCTTAAAGCACAAAACCTTTCGACCTTGTTGCATTAGCACTGTAAGTTTATCAATACAACTGAAAAGAAAGCAAGTTTAGTAATTACGGTGGAAAATAATTTTAATGTCTCAGACTTCTCAATAGGATTTCCCGGAACTTAGGGGTCTGGGAACCTCGCTTTATTAACCATTGTTGTAAGATATCTTCGGTGTGGATTTCTGACACACATCCCCCCACCCCCTTTCCTCTGGCGTTTGAACAATCTGGTGATTATTCCATGGATGCCACACCTAACCTTATTACCAGCCTTATTTTTTTTTTTTCTAGTACCAAGACTGTATTAATTATTGGTTGCTATGCTGCTTGGACTCAACATTCCCATTTGCATGCTTGAAGAAGTTATGCAAAATAACTTCATTTAGTTGCTTGGAAGCAATTAATGAGCTGATATACTTAAATTCTTATTCCAAAGCCTGATAAGGACACACATGAAGACACTGGTGTCTTTTATGCTATAGGCTTTCTTCTGTAAGTTGCTTTGGTCAGTGTTTTATCACAGCAACAGAAAAGCAACTAATACAGTATGAATGCTGCCTGTTTAGACACAGATTTGTTCTGTCTCACCCATCCTGGGGTCAGTCCTAAAACACGTTGTATTCCATTTGGCAAGAACACAAACAGTCCACTACAATCTTGTACAGAAGAGGAGACACAGACCAGAGTTCAGGGAGGCAGACCCTAGAAAGAGGGGAGAGTGCTGTGAGAGAAAGATCATAGCCTTTTTACCTGGGGTCCCTTGAGACCGTACATATCATCAGTCTGTGGATGTATAAGATAATACTGCACAAAAGTGGACAAAAACCAACGAGATGCCAGGGCAGCTGTGAGCTGAACAACTCCTAGAGTTCACAGATAATTCATGATTGCCATCTTTAGTTCTCCAAAGCGAGTACAGCAAGTTGATATAACCATGCCATCAACAGTGTTGTGCTGAATATGCACAAAGGCTCAGTTCTGCAGGCTGAATACTGTGTTCTAAACTCTTGAAAATAACAATCTCCCACTGTTCATATGTTTGTATGTATTTAGCCATCTGAGCTGACCCTTCCTCTCTCATTTGAGCCTAAATGAGGAAAAGTAAAGATGGCAAGCTGAGTTAGGTTTCCTGGTTAACTCTAAACTTCCTTTAACTTCCTGTGGTTTTGTTTGTAGTTAATCTACATGACACACCTCCCCAAGGTTGTCTAATCCTGGCCCATGCTGAGAGCCACGTGCAGGGTTATCCAGCTGGAGAGAATAAACAACCATTCAGGGCCTTTGGCCCCGTGTGTGAGTCACGGAAGGGTGCTTGTTGGAGTGTTAAGAAAGATAAACACATGGGCAGCTCTCTAAAGCCTGTTTCTGGAAACCTCACTGGTGAGAACAGATACCCATTGTTCAAAGCCTGTAAAGTGTTACACATCTGGAGAGGGAAATGCGTGTTTCATGAAGACTAAACTTCTTGATGGATCAGAAGTTGAAAAATGCTTGTAATGAAACTGAAATGAAACAAGTGGTGACAGGATGTTTGGGGTGAAAAGGCGTGGAGGACAGAAAGCAAGAAAACGGTCAAGATCAAGGAGTTGCCACATTCAATTGAATCAGAAATTCTCAAAAAAAGTAATTTCCAGGTCAACTATGCTGGTCTGACAATCTTTTATGGTACCCAGACTTGGAGAAAGCTTTCAGACTGATATAAGCTTTGGTGATCATGGTAGACTAACAATGCAAATCCTCTGTCTCTTGGAGCAATTAAAGTCTGGATGGTTACTTACAAATGGGGAGAAAGCTCATGATTCTGGCTACAGAGAAAGTTAGCTGGTCTTGATCAGTGGTCCTCAGAGTTTATGATTTCACAGATCAGAAAAAGTCTAGGACTGGGGTTGTAGTGCAGTGGCAGAGTGTCTGTCTAGTATGTGCATGGCTCTAGGTTTAGTCCATAGGACTGAAAAAAAAAAAAAAAAAAGCCCAAAATAAAACACTGGAGAAAACCCAGTTTCCCCTCTAATAGCCTTGAGCATATCCATGGCAGGAAAAAAATATTGAAAAAAAAAAAATAAACAAACCTACAACTGTATTCCCATATGTCCTCACCTACCTTGACCATGCAAGGTAATATACAGAATTATCTATGATTTCTTAGTCTGTTCAAGAACCCCACAAGAACAACCTTTTCTATAGAAGTGTGTTCATACAGCAAGCCTTTTGGATTTGGAAACTTATGAAAACCTTGAGAAATTACTTAGACCAGAGGATACCTGCCATTGACTCTTCATATCAAAAGCACACAATTACTCTTCCAGAAGAACACCTGGGGCCCTCCCTGTGGATTCAGCACTCAGTACCAGCACAGCACAGCCTGTAGTGCTAAACTCTGCTCTTAGGATTAACACTGTTCATGCTTCAGGGCAAGGTGTGGCTTGTGCACTGTGTCCTAGAAAAAAGTGATAGAGTTTGTGTCATTGTTATGTTAAAGAATCATACTGCTCTGGAATGGAGGCAGGATTTGAACAGCAGAAGCCCTGAGGGAAGGAAAAGTATATTAAGTAACTTCAGATTCTACGTGTCAGATAATATAAGTGCAATTCTTTCTTCTATAACAAGATATTTCTTATCAGCACTTAGTGAATTTTTTTTAATTAAAAAATATTTTTACTTTATATGAATGTAATGCTTGCATGTATGTAAGTGCACCCATGTCCTGCAGTGCTGTCAGAGGCCAGAAGAGGACATCAGATCCCCTGAAATTGGAGTTATGGATGGTTGTTAGCTGCCTTGTGGGTGCTGGGATTCAAACCTGGGTTCTCTGCAAGATCAGCCAGTGCTCTTAAAGAATGAGTCATCTCTCCAGCCCCCTCAGCAAATATCTTAAGAAGCAAATTTTCTTACATTTACTTCCAGTCTGTGGTTTCAGAGACTGTTAACCCAAACTAGTGTGGTATCACAACAGTTGTGTGTGGCAGCTGTAGAGCATTCTGCAGTGTTGAGAAAAAGTCCAGATTACTCTTGAATCTGGATACCTACTTTATTATTAGCTACTCAAATACATGGGCCTTCATCAGAACAGCCAGGCATACTCCTTAAAAATTCACACACTCCAGAGCTGGAGAGATGGCTCAGCGGTTAAGAGCACTGACTTGCTCTTGCAGAGAACCCTGATTCAATTCCCAAGAACCCACATGGCAACTACAAACTGTCCTTAACTCCAGTTCCACGGGAATCCAATGCTCTCTTCTGAACTCCGAGGCATTGCACAACATGGGTGCACTCACATAGACGCAGGCAATACACTAATACACATAAAATAAAAGTAATAAATATTTTTAAAAATTCACACACTCCTCTGTGATAGTTTGCTAGAATTCAACCCTATAAAAACCATGGGTTTATATGCTTCCAATGCTTTTATTTTGAAAGTATATATGTCAAGGTAAGAAAATAAAATATACTTTCATTTACAGTTTGGTAGATTGATTTACAACCTATTAAGGCACATGGTACACTGGCCTCCAAGTTTACTCTTTTCTTGAGCCCTGCAGCAGTAGGTCTCAAGTCTGCCCCACTGCTATGACCCAGTGCTCTCTGAGTCACCTGTGTGAAGGAACTTGACTTATTAGGACTGACATTCTTCAGGAAAGGAAATGGTGTCCTCTTAACCTGGCTGTATTTTACTTCCTCATCCAGAAAATGCTGGTAGATGTTCTGGTGACAGTTTCCTTTCTGGAAAAGATTTTTGTTTCCTGGAAAAATCAGTCCTTTCTATGTTCTACCTCATAAGGTTTTGTAACTGTGATTTTTGTAGTGTGAATTGTGATACAGACTATGTGTGGGATAAATTCTGGTCTTGTGTAGCAAAATGTTTAGGAGAAATGCTCACATTTTGAAGGTTGCTCTTTACCATATACCGCATTTAGTGTTGCCTCCTCCTTTCTCTGAACAGAAACTCTGGAAATATTGTTTTATTGCTTTATGAATTGCACATGAGACAATAAAATAGGATGTCTATATGAATGCATTTGCAAAAGATATACAAATGTATACTATATACATGATGAATTTGTGTATATAAAATAACTGAAATAGAGAGGAAGGAAGAAAATATATCTACATTGGCTACTGATATTGTGCCTAGAAAATTTTTCCCTGTAGTACTAAGTACTTTTGCCTAGAATAGAGGGAAGATGGTGGGTTGTCCCCAAAAGTGAATAACAAAGGTGGGACTTCCCATTGAAGGAGAAGCAACAGCCAGGATTGTGAGTCTTGCTTCTTGCTGTTCTTTCATTTTGCTCATGAGATGATCAGACCTGGGAATGAGCGTCTAGGGGATGTAGATTCCACTAACAGGGAATCTGACCCAGGCTCCCAGACAGGTCCCCAATCCTTTGTCAGCTGACATTTGCAAGACTCTTTGGACTTGATCAGGTTCTTGTTTTTATTCTTAGTTACTTTTTAGCTAGTCTTGAGAAAGACATGCCTTTTCTTTTAAGGAAAAATTAAAGAATAAAACAGAGATTTCTGTATAAGCTTGATCAGCCCGGGCCTTAAACCATCATTTTGAGAAAATTACTGTTGTGAACTGTTTGTACATTTCTAATATGCATAGGAGATTTAGCATAAATCACTTGGATAATAATGTATACGTACAAAGAAAGAATGTAACACTTGACTTTTAAAGTACGCCTGTTTTTTTCATGAAACTACTGTGTGAAAGAGTATGTCAGTAAAATGACAAAGTGTGGGTTTTGATGGACTTAGCATTGCAATTACTCATAACACCCATGATTTTTTAAAAGTTTGAAATTAGTTATATTTTAAGAAAAAAATTTGGATGAAGTTAACATCATCAAGAAATAATTATGGATACCCTTCCTTAAGTGTTGCAAAACCAGACTAGGAATGTCCAAAGCACCATCATCTGCATAACAGGGGTATTTCTTTTCTTTATTTCCTAAAACCATTTGAATTAAAGACCTCATTCTATAAGTTCAGATGATCTTTAAGTAAGATTTTATTGGTGTTATGATTTTCCTCATAAAGTTTGAATCAGGGGCTGGGGATACAGCTCAGTTGGTAGAGCGCCCTGGGTTTGATCCCCAATACCACATAAACTGGTCAGCGTGATACACTTCTGAAATACATGCACTCAGGAGGTGGATGAAAGAGGTTCAGAAATTCAAGGTCAATTCTGGCTACACAGTGAGATAGAGGCCAGGCTGGGACACATGAGACCCTATCTAAAAAACTTGGGATCATTTATAATAATGGTTTTGGTTTATTTGAGCTGCTGTGACAGACATTGTGGCTGGGATGACTCATAAATAATAAAAATTCATGCTGTAGTCCAGGGTTGGGAAGTTTGGGATACAGGAGCAAGCAGGTTTGATGTCTGATAAGGAGCTATTCTTCGTTCATGAATCTCCATGATCTCACTGAATCCTAAATGGAAGAGGTGCTGGAGCACTCTGAAGTCAAGTGTATAAGGGCACTAATCCCATTTTGAGGACTTTAGCTTCAAGATCTTATCACCAATCAAAGACTCCACCACCTGATTCCCTCATAGTATGGGTGATATTTTAATTTATGATGAACTTGAAGGGAATGAGTAGAAACATTCAGTTGACAGCAATAATGAAAACAAGTATTTCCAGGGGCTGGAGAGATGACTCAGCTGTTCAGAGCAGTGGCTGCTTTTGCAGAAGACCTGGGTTCAGTTCCCAGCACCCATATGGTGGCTAACAACCATTCCTTAGTTCCAGGGGATCTGATGCCCTCTTCTGGCTCCCATGGGCATTGCATGATGAGTGCACTTACATACCTAAGGCAAAAATCTCGTACACACAAAATAAAATGAATATTTTTTTTAAAAAGAGAGAGAAAGTATTTCCTCTTTTAGGTTTCTGTGCCAAGCCTCCTACTTTCCCCTTCCACTGCCTCTTGGGCCATCTTGTGCAGACTTTATGTGTACAACTTTCTTATCATGATTTTGTCTGTCTCAGTCATTGCATAAACCTTTCAATTTACTGTTTTTTTTTTTCAAACTTACCTTGGTTTTTACTTCAGTTCTACAAAAGTACCTCTTTCCTATTTTTTTTAGCTGATAGTTCATGTGGTTGCTTTTATATATGTGATTCTTGGGTCCCTCTGCCAAATCCACACCTTAATTCCTTATCCTTTGACCCTTCTGCCAAATGGTGATCATTTATAAGTCTTATCCATAACTTGATTATAGTTATCAAGCTAATTAATCTGTTTTGACCATATGACTCTTAGATATCTTCATTATCCACCCCAAATCATGCCATATTTGGCAAACTAGGGACCTCTATCCAGAGGAAGCTGTGCTTCTGCATTCCTCTATTGTAATAATCTGATTATTAAATAATCTGATTATTAATCAAATTATTAATCTGAATTACTCTATTGTAATCTGATTATTAATCAAATAGGGTAACTATGGATGTGGGAGATAGAAAAACATCAAATATCATTTTATTAAGACACAAGGATTTTTCTCTCACTGAATTTAGAAATGGGGCCACTTCTTAAATCCTTGTAAGGCTCCCTATGATGAAGGAGGTTGTTGAATCATAAAACTAAGGAAAATATTACATGCACAATCACTTTACCAGAGTTTGGACATCTGACTACAAAGTGCCAGTGTTATCACAAAATAACCCCTCTAAGCCAGCTGGATGTTAGATCAGAGACCTCCCAAGGCTGCTCATGAACTGAACATGGCCCAGCAACACCATCTGTTTGGACTCAATACTTGCCACTAACATTTTTGAATCAAAATATATTTGTAAAATTAGTCTAATTTTGTATTAAAATCCGTGTGTTTGATTCTCCTGAGAAATCACTCTTGGTAGCATTAGAGCTCTGCTCTGTAGTTACAGTATCCCACTGAGAGCAATAGCTAATGACAACACATGTTTGTGTCTGCTTTCCACATGTACACACACACACACACACACACACACACACACCACAATTTTTCCTATAATTCTTTTCAAAGTAGGATAACAAAAGATTAACTAAGGGGATTATGTTCTCAGAACTGAGTTTTCTTACATAGTTAATGTGTGAGTGCATAGTGTGAATTCTCAAACTTCTTTTTTCACATGTTCCTTGCTAGCCCCTGCAGATAGGATAGTTTGAAATTAATGTCTTATAGCCATAAAGAAAAGAAGAATTGAACTGTCGATGTAGATCACTGGAATAGCAGTTGCTTAGTGTGTGCAAGGCCCTTAGTTGAATGTGAGTTGTCATGGGGAGTGCTTAAAGATTAATTACTAAAATGTGCGTGGTGACATATGCCTGTAATCCCTAAACTGGGGAAGATGAAGCAGAAAGTTGGAAAGTTAGAGGCTATCCTGAACCAAATAGATCCAGGCCAGTCTGGGTAACAGAGTGAAACCATGTGTCAAATGATAATGATGTTGTTGTTGTTGATGATGATGATGATGCTAATAATAATAATAACAATAATAAAACCTAATATTTAGAAAGAAAAAGAGTGGTGTTTGTTTGTTTTTGATAGGGTCTCATGTAGTCAAGGCTAGCCTCAAACACACTTTGCAGTTCAGGATGATCTTGAAATTCTGATCTTCCTGCTTCCACCTTCCAAGTTATCTTCTGATGTACACATATACATACCACTATACCTGGTTTATGTGGTATCAGGGATGAAACCCAGGACTTTGTGTGTACTAGGCAGGCAAGTACTCTACCAGCTAAACTCTATCCCCAAAGCAGGATCTTCTCCTTTATTTTTTTTTTCAAAAAATTTTAAATTTATTTATGGTTATTTTATGTGTATGACTGCTATGCCTATATGTATGTAAGTGCACCCATGTTGTGCAGTACCCACGGAGGACAGAAGAGAATTCTGCTTCTCCTCAAACTGGAGTTACGGTTGGTTGTTAACTGCCATGTGAGTGATGGGATTCAAACCTAGGTCTTCAGCAAGAGCTCTTAACCACTGAGTCATCTCTCCAATCACTCCTTTATTTCTTTTAAAATTTTTTATTCATTTTTATTTATTTTATGTGCATGTGTGTATATGTGTGTGTCAGAGGAGAACTTGAAAAAGTGTTTTTTCCTTCTACCATGTGGGTTCTGGGATCAAATTCAGGTTGTCAGGCTTCAAAGCAAGTGCCTTTACCCGCTGAATCATCTTGCTGGACTTATTTTCTATTTTATATATTTTGCAAGTCTTTTTAACAGGGTCAGAATTAATATTTGTATACTATTTGCAAACATATTTGAAAGGGTATTTAAATTTGAGGGACGAAAGTGTGTAAACAAACATGCGTAGGCACCCTACCCTTGGGACTTGGGAGCTCAGGACATCCAAACCTTCAGTTTGTAGATGAAACTTCAGAAGCCCCCCGGAAGCACAAAGTTCTGGTTAAAGGGACACATGCCAGTTGTAAACCCAACTCAGATGCTCTCAAGAACAGGAGACCAACACAGTGACACACGATTCCCATGAAGTGGCTGGGTCACTGGTAGGAAACTGTCAGATTTCTTCTAGCAAAGCACAAATTTCAACTGGTGGGCACGAATATTGTTTTTTTTTTTTTTTTTTTTTTTTTTTTTTGAGAACTATGGCGAGGGATCAATTTCCCCACTGCCAGGAGAGGCTGCCTGCTGAGGCCACGTTCTTATTGGCCGGCTCTCCTTGGCCTGCGTCTGCCTTCTTTTCCTGTGGAAATAAAATATACAGGCAGGAGAAAGGACATATTTGGTAATGTTACGCTCCTCAGCTTCCTCCTTGGGGCTGTCTCAGCTGCAAAATGTCAAGGGAAAAAATATCCTTCCAACTTGGAAGGAATTCCAGACAGACCCTGATGCCTGCAGAGTTGTCAGAGGGAGCCAAGTCCAGGAAAGCTGAACATGAAGAAGTTCATTATTTGACTTCAAGAGACACTCAAATAATCAGACACTCTGGTATTTATGATTTTCCCCTTTTCGGATGGTCTGTAGTTCACTACGTTCCCCTCCCTTTCCCACTGATTCTGAGCTTCCTTTTAAATGAAACCTCAATAGTTATAAAAAGACTCTCACATTACTTGTAAGCCGCAAGCACTACCAGGAGACACTCTGTTCATACAGGCTGTTTAGGACCGGAGAGCAGCCCCTCCTGATTATTAGTCTGGGGAGGGGCAGGCCAGGAAGTCAGACACACTTCACCTTGACCAAACCACTGAAGTCCTCATCTGCTTTCCCTGTCTGTGCCAAGGCTCCCTGCCACTCACAGCATTAACTATGGCAATCTTTACTAAAAAGCACTTACTTATTTCTATCCATTTTCCTTTTCCATTTTGGCTTTTCTTTCCATAGGGTCCTGGGATGATCATTGTACCCTGCTTCCAGTCGGTGAACCTATGTCCAGGACTATTTCTAAGGTTCAGTTTGGGGGGATCATTTTTTTCTCCTGGCACTCAGTGCCACCTTTTTCTTTTAATCTACTGCCATATGCTGGCAGAAAAGAAAGAAACTTGAATTTGTGATTCAAACTTTATTAAATTGCTATGTACACGTTTTCCTCCCTTTCCTAGCTCTTCATTTCAAAATGCTGTGGTATTTGTTTGTCCTTGGTCACCCTGTCCTTATTTGGATTCTTCAAGAAGCTCAAAACTTCCAAGTATCCATTTTAGCAACTGGTGGAAGCATCCACAGGAGGAACGAGGAATGGGATGTTCCGTCTTCACCTGTGGTCTCCATGAATAAGGGTCTTCTTTTCCTCCTTTCCTCCACTGCCCAGTGCCTCTCTGCTGGTTTTGCTCCTCAACAGTCTCGGGTTTGTGCTACTTCCATGGTGATCAACTGTTAGGTCATAAACATTAGATGTGGCATCACTGAATGAGTCAGTGAGAGGAAGCTGGCTGGAAATACATCCCAGAGCCTCTGTTGACAGATGGATACCTTCTTAATCACAGTCTGCAGGGGAGGGGGAAGTCTAGCCTTGCCCAGTTCTGACACTGATTCACAAACCTGGACTAACTACTCTGGGGGAGGCTGGGGAAGCCCAGCATGGAGAACACTGTTTTCCTCTTCTATGCCTCTCCATATAGCCATACCTCAAGAAGAGGCAGAACTGCACAGGGGAGGTCTTCTTCAGGAGTTTCCGAGTGCTTTTATTTTCCAAAAGCATATTTGGTTTCTTCTGAAACAAATAGAAATACTATTTGCATTGTTAGCCCTGACTATTGCTTAATGTATTTATATTCAAGTTGTCCTGTTTTCTCTACATCCTTATCTATAAAATGGGTATCAAAAGGGCTGATCTTTTGGAAGGTGGAGGGCACTGGCAGACAATATCATTTCAGCCATCTCTTTCTTGATGTCTGCAGGAAATTGTTTGCAAGACTTTCCACGGATAAGAAAATGTGTGAGAAGCTCAAGTGCCTTATGGAATATCTGCACAGAACCTATATACGTTTCATATACTTTAATCTTTAGATTACTTACAATATCTAATACACTGTAAATGTTATACAAATAGTTACTATTCTATGTATGTCAGGGAATCACTGCAAGGAAATAATGTCTACACATAATCATCATAGACAGAATTTTTTCCACATATTTCCAATTCAGAGTTGGTAGATGCCACAGATGCAGAATCAGCAGATAAGGAAGGTTAACAGCTGTCTCTTCTGATCTGTCAGGGTTAAGCACGGGCACTAGGAAAGACTCCCCTTATATCAAGTATTTGAAACTATTCTTGAGCCAATGTTCCATTTTAGAAGAATTAGTTTAAGATTTCTAAGCTCAGAGAGCACTATGTCAAAAGGCTGATGAGGATGAGAAGAGATTGGTCAGTGAGAAAACAATGCCCTCTCCTGTGGTCACTGTCGAGAACGGCTCAGTATTTCTGCCAGCAGGTCAGCTTTTATCATGCCTGCATTTTAGACCTGAGAGAGAACATTCCAGCAGGGGATCAGGTTCTATCATTTCACCAGAATGCAATGTAAAACCACAGAAAGTTCAGTACAAACAAGTTAACTAACTGTGGCTCAGCTTTATAAAGGCTACCGCTGGGATGATCTCTACTCATGCTCCCTCTTGGCTAAGGGAGGGAAGTAAAGAATAAAGGAAGATAATTTAAAAATCCAATAGGGAGACTCAGGCCAGACATTAGGAGCTTTAGGCATCAAAGTGAGAAAAGAAGTTTCGAAGTTAACCTATTAGAAAGAATCTTCAAGCTAGTGTATTCTAGAAAAGCTTATTTGGGCAATTCAGATGCAATCTGATGGGCAACAAAGTTCTCTTTTCTTCAAGGCTTGAGATTTCCTGAAGTCGTCAGGAAAACCTTGGCTACTTCTACATGACATATTCAGCTTCTCCTTGTTGGGAGATAGCTGAGAAGTCTTTCTTTCCATGTCTCTTGTTTCACCTAGGAACACATACAGACACAGAGAAGTCACTGTAGTCTGCAAAAGAGCTGGGCCCAGGACTCAGACCTCTATGTCTCTATGCTGTGTGCTTTCTATACCAGACTTGCACTGAAAATGTAAATCTAGTCCTGCCATTGCCCCATTTCTGTCCTCCTCTGCTGCTATAGACAGCATTCTAGAAATGCTTTTGTAAGAATTTTGTTTACTAAGCAGGGCACTACTGAGACAGAAATATGAGGAACTCTGGGGACTGGTGTGGCTAAATATCACAGTCCAGAAGAACAGTTTAGACAAAGCGTAAGAGAGGAAATGCTAGTGATATGAGCTCATTTCTACTCACCAGAGAAATTAAACATTACATTTGGGATCCAGCAGGCAGCTTTTCCTTTTTCTTAACCCAGCATTGGAGGCTTACACAGCAGCTCCCCAAGTAGATCTCCACAGTGCAGGGGCTTCTCTGATATGGAATCTTAAGTTTGTTAACTTCTCTTAGAAAAGTTCTATTGCATACAAATGCAAATTTGTGCCCACTTATATTCTTCCTTGTGTTTTATCATCCTTGACATGGGTAAAGCTAGCTAATTTCAGATGATTAATGTTATAGGTTCATTCTGTCTTTTTTCTCCTTTTTTATTTGTTTTTTAGACAGAGTCTCACTCTGGAACCCATGGAGACCTGGAACTTGAGATTCTCCTGCCTTGTCTCACAAATGCTAGGATTACAGACATATACCATCATACCCAGTCTTTTTTTTTTTGATCTTGGAGGGTAATCTGTCCATTTCACATAGGAAGCCAGTTGAGTTGTTTCTTCTGCTTTGTCCCTGGACATTTCACTGAAATAAACAATACAGTCTTCTTCTAGCAGACTGTTTTATTTTAGAGGGCCACCATTAATAGTGGGAAGTAAAATAAATATATTGAATGATAAAGTTCTCACCTAAAACTGATGTTACTATTAGAGAATCTCTAGTCATCTCCTAGTTGGTCTTTTTTAGCTACTTTCTGTACATCTAACAAAATTATGGCGGTTGACTTTCTATACAGTCTCAACAAGCAAATCCTATAGTATGAATGACTTTTTGCCAATAAATTTGATCTGGGGGGGTTTCTAAATGTCACTTCAATTCCAATGTTTCTTCTGCTAATAAGAAACTAAAATTCTCATTAATGGACTCTATTGTTCAGGTTAAATTTTTTTTTTAGAAAGTTCTGCCACTAGGCATTTGAGTATCACGGTATTAACCTATTAGCACCCATGAATACAATAGCTTATACTCAGGACTTCAGCATGGGGCATAGGAGAATAGAATTCTGATAGCAAATAGAAAAGGTCCAGATACATTATGCTGGGGAAAGAACTGAGAGCCAGCAGTTGTGTGCAATTAACGCAGGAATGGGAGAAGAGTTCCAAGCAGCCCATGCCACATCCTGGCTTTCTCTTTCCTTCTTATGGGGCCACATTTCTATTACTTGCATCTCAAATGTTCTTAGTACATTTATTTACTTTGTTCTCAAAAGTCTACATGATCACAAAGGTCTACATAGTGCCTAATTGATTAGCATTTAACACTGAGTTAGAAACTCAAGCAGTATGTCATCAACTGAGGTCATGCTAGAGTCAGAAGGCCTTCCTCAAATAAATGAGCATTAGAATAAATACAAAATGTAAAAAGCAAACCAAGTCGGCTAGTACTCAAATTTTATAATGACATGCATGTGTTAGGGAGGCATGTAGGAGGTAGAAAGTAAAAGAAAAGGAAATTTAAGATACTTATGGTTAGGGCATCCTGTTGGTTCTCTCTCCAGAGTAGTCTCTGGGAAATGAAGGAGGGAAAAAGGGGAAGGGAAGGGAGGGAAGGGAAGAGATGAGAGAAATTTTGAGAAATTAGTTCAGATGATTATGGAATCCCAGTAACTCAAAATACGCAAAGCAGATCAATGTCCCTATCAGTGTTTTGGGGAACAGAGGCAGGAGCTTTCTCGGCAGAGTAAGGAGTTCCCCTAGAATTGTAGGGTCCTCAACTCAGGCCAAA
This sequence comes from Nannospalax galili, assembly GCF_000622305.1. Taxonomy (NCBI): domain Eukaryota; kingdom Metazoa; phylum Chordata; class Mammalia; order Rodentia; family Spalacidae; genus Nannospalax; species Nannospalax galili. Next base: position 9,246,855 of record NW_008358774.1, on the reverse strand, counting down.
CCAGAATTCCTGGCTTCAAAGCAGAAAAGAATTTCAGGACTAACAAGATTTATAAAACAGAGTTAGGGTTTAGTCAAGATGTCTTAATACAGGCTTGAGCAGGAGGGTTAAGAGAGGAGACCAGAAAACATAAGACACACCCCAGACAAGGGTGTGGGCTTCTCAAAGAACAGCCCTGTGCATTGATTTTTATAATAGTCACATATACGATTTTGCTGGGGTTTGAGGTTTCTATCTTTAAAGCCCTGTTAAGAGATTTAAATGAGATAACTGTGTTGGTTCTTGAGGGATACCTAACAGGATTACAAATGTTAAAGCAAAAGTCTACCCCACAGGAATATAGGAAAATAGAATATCTTTAGTTAACAAAAGTTAGCAGTCTTGTCCAAGATTCTCAAATGATGATGAAAAGAATGAGACCCTACCCAAGGTCATAGACATCCAAGGCCTTAAACCTGGATCCTTGCTGCTTTAACATAAAAATCTATATATTAAAGAAATATCAATTTTATGTTTGTAGCTTTTACAACAAATGTTGATTGTGCTGGAATTTTAGCTTATCAGTTGACAGGAGGCTTTAATTAGACTCTGGAATAAGAGGCCCCCTTTCCTTGCCCATGTCCCCTGTAGGAATGACTTACTAAATATGGACAGGATCTGGGCTAATGACTTTTACTTGGCCTTGCACCAAAAAACTATTGTTTATAATGCAAACAAGCTCACTGAGCCATGTGCATTTGTGATCTGAGCACCTGACCTTGATCAGGACTCTTCTTTGCTGTCCACCCAAGATAGTAAATGGACAGAGCATGTGCTTGAATTGGCAGATCAAAGGACCAGAAGCAGCACATTCATATGTATAACCTCATTGAACACTGTGAGAACTGAGTAGTATGCATGACTTAGTGTGTATGAGAAATTTTAAGACTAGGGAATCAGAAGGCAAGATTCTCTGGTAAGGGTGAATCCAAGCTTGCAGTTCCCCAATTCATGCTGCTGGAGAAACTGTTTCAAGTGTGCATGATCTGAAGGAACAAACTTTCAGAGTTCAGGCCCACTCTTAAAACCAACACTTAGAGTTAGGTTGATTCTTTAAAATATTTTATTACTTTTATGTGTATGAGTATATTGCCTGCATATAGGTAAGTGCACCTGTGCCCTCCAATGTCTGTAGAGCTCAGAAGAGGACACTGGATTCTCCCAGAACTAGAGTTACAGATGGTTGTTATCTGCTGTGTGGGTGCTGGGAATCAAACCCAGGTCCTCTGCAAGAGCAGCCAGTGCTTTTAACCACCGAGCTATCTCTCCACCCCCTCAGGCTGGTTTTTTATTCAGGTACAACCACCATGTGGCTTAGTAATGCCACAGTTACCCAAATGTTTCTTCCTTTCTATCCCACCTTAGTCTGGAATACAGGAAAGAATTTGAATCCAGTTGTAACCTGCCAGTCTGCTGGTTTGTTGGCAGTGTCTTTTTTGCTTGGGGAGTCAGCCTTTTTCCTTTAAGTCTTCAACTGACTGAATGAACCCTACACCCATTATAAAGCATAATCTTTTTACTGATTTAGATATTAATCTTATTTTTAAAACACCTCCATAGAAGTATCTATCATAATGTCTGACCAAATATATGGCTATGATGGCCTAGAAAACTTGGTATAAACTTGTTTATCATATATATGGTAGACACAGTTCTAAGCTCTCAGATACTCCACTTTCACATAGAGCTTATGAAACTTACAATCTTTTGCCTTTGTTAAGAAGTGTTAGTATTTATTTCACTTTGGTGCAAAGGTGACTAAAAACCTGTGAAAAACTGCCAGGCCTGTGTCCATGTTGTATCTGTTGCCTTTGCTTTGGGCTGTTTACCCATGCATGTCATCATGTTCATCACTCAAGGAGTATCTGTTTAGAGACCAGTGATACCTATCCTATTACACTCTCTTTTAAGGCTAACGGCACAGTCCTAAGCCTGGAGTCACCATGATTCCAGGAAAAGAAAGACTTCTTCATCAGGGCAGACCACCCCCAAGATTAGAACAATAATCTATGACATAATCTATGACAAGAAGTTACACTCTGGAGAAGATCATCTTGAATGAACCAGATTGGCCTCCTCAGGCATGAGGTCAAAAGATTACAGCTTTATCAGACTACCTTGTGGGAGCAGAGTTGAGGCAGTAGCTGGTAGACCACACCTTGTCTAGGACCGCTTCAATATTTATACCTCTTACTCCTGCCCCAGTCCTTCTATTTAGTTACTGATTTATTAAATGAAATAAAATACATAAATTTGTTTATTCATCTTGAAAGGGAGTCTCACTCTACAGCCCAAGCTGGCCTGTAACTCACTGCATACTGCAGGCTCATCTTGAACTCATGGCAGTCTTCCTGCCTCAGCCCTTGTGAGTGCTAGGGTTACCGGCATCCCAGCAGAAGCCATGATGTAAAGCTGATATCAATACCCTAAAAATGAACATGGGGCAGGGGTCACCGGACTCTTATCTGTGACTCTTTTCAGTGTGTTAACTGAATTTCCTTTCTCTGCTTTTCATTCATCTCATCTGTTTAATTGGAATGCTGGGACTAGTGGCAGAGCTTAGCTTTTTGGAGCTGCTGGAGTCAAGGCTTTTGCACTAAAACTTTGGTCACACTTACATTCTAGTGGCTTTGTTTGATGATGATGATGATGTGATATCAGATTGTGATGATGATGGTGGTGATTGTGATGTTGCTGCTAAGCTGTTTCCTGGAATCATCTAGATCGAGAAAATTGTGTGACTGTAATGCTAAGGTTGCAGCAGTGTTTCCAAAAGCAAAACCATCCTTCTTTTTAATCTACAATCATAGAAGTCGAAGTTATAACTGTATAACACTTGTCCTGATACTGTTGGAAAATTATTCAGGACATCTCACAGGGCAAATTCCCAGCCCTTGATAAAATAGAAAATGTGGGTAACATCAAAGAAACACAGATGATCATGTGGCTTTTTACCTAGAGACCTGGGGTACATATTGTACACAGTTTGATTACACTTAGAGGATAAACTTGAATTTCTCACTTTTATTATACAAAGAACCTGTTGTCAGTTCCCCACATCTGTTGGTGATACACAGAGATTTCTACTTACATTTCCCTTTAGTATCATTCTGTTTATTGATTTTTGCCTGCAGTTTGTGTTTTCATTTTATTACACCTGTTTTCAAGTGAGCTCAGTGAAGTCACTCCTCATCCTTGGGAGAAAATGACAGACAGTAATGACAGTCATGGAATCTTCCTCTAGATGTGAGAACAGAAATAGCTCTCAGAAAAAAATAGTGGCCACACACAGGTAACTTCTTCATGAGGTGACTTGGTGACATCACAAGATAATCTCTACCCCACCCATCTGGGATGAGCTTGACTTGGGCTGCTCTTTGGGTGCCTATAATTATAGTCCAAGGATGAATTTGCATCTATGAAAGCAAACTTTGTCCAGGTCTCAAAGACTCACTCTGCTTTTCCAAATTACTTCAATTGGGAAAATGTGTTAGAAGTAATGGAATATCTCTGGAAAGATACATAGAAAACCTGGTGACATTGTTTCCTCTGGGTTAAGGGAGCTGACATCATGTCAAGGCACCTCAAAGGCTTGCTTTTCAGTACATATGCCTTGTACACCATGGAGAATTCAAAGTACATATGTATGTGCATATTACATCCTTGAAAAAAATCTAACATAAACTGAACATTCCAGAGAGTCACACAGAAATCAGGACTGGAGAAGAGAAAAGTCTCTAGCAAAACAAAAATAGTTCTATGAAATAACAGACTGAACATGCCTTATGTTCAGTTCAAAGGAGTATTTCTGCATCGGTGGACTTTATAGAGAACTCTTGTATAAAGTATCAGTTTGTATTTGTAAATTTTTTACATGTTTTTGTTTCAACATGTTTTATAATTGATAATCTCAAGGTCCTCCATGCAAAATTATTGAGGAAAAAAGTCTCAACAGGAAAGGAGTGTAAGTCTTGCTTATGTTTTATGAATAAAATGATCAAATACTCATCCAAAAAAAAAGTTACTTAGCTATCTATATATGTATTCAGCTTATTAATTAGTGAGATAAAGACAAAAACCAAACAATTGGAAACATTTAGGTCTTCCTCTATTGCTATTTAGTTAACTGTTCAATTTAACTTTTTTGGTCTTTTTGAGATGGGGTCTCTCTGTAGCCCCAGCTGTTCTGGAATTCACTATGTAGACCAGGCTGGCCTTGAACTCACAGAGATCCCCCTGCCTCTGCCTCCCAAGTGCTGGGATTAAAGGCGTGCGCCACCATAAATTGTTTCCACCTTTTTTCATTTTATTTTCACATATACTAAGTTCCCAAGCAAATACTTCACTGTTCTTCCTCCAACATGTCAGAATTCTTTACATAGTAAATGTAAATTCTTAGCAAAACAACTTCCAATTCTTAGGTAAATCTGAGTCACATTATCTACATGGCTTTTTTTTTTTGCCTACCTTGTCTTAACTTACACGTCATTTTCTTAATGGGATCCACCTTGACCACCCTATTTAAAATGGCAAACTTACACCTCACAATGGCATGTCTATTTTATACTTTTTAAAGTTGTTCATATGTGCATATAGAACATCTCTGCTGTCTGATGTCCAACAAGGGTGTTCACTCCTTTTCCTCTGTACTTAAGCATTGCCTAGATCAACTGCTGAAGAAAAGAGAGAGAAAATTACTGTGCTTTGCTTTCTAAATTTGCTGTGCTTGGTTATTTTAAAAATTGAGACAAACACTTATCTTTTTAGTCTATTAATAGTTGCTATTATTTTTTCAAAAACATTCTTCAATATAATTTTTTAAAACAAATTCAAGAAGCTGTACAAATGGCCAAGAGGTCTATGGAAAGATACTTAACATTGCCAATGCCCTGAAAAATGCAAATAAAAACCACAGGTAGATATGGACTGGCATTGGTTTGAACAGCTACTGTTGAAATAAATAAGAACTGGTAAGGGTACACAGAAAAGGGAACCCCTGAACACCGATGTTGGGAATGTACATCATATAAGTGCTATGGAAGGCAGTTTGAAGGTTCATCAAAAACAAAACTCCATTTGCATGCCTGGGTGGCACAATCACCAGCTTCCTGGGGCCAGGATCTTTCCTGGGTAAGTTCCTCAGCACCCACTGCACCTTGACTCCCCAAGCATCATTCAGCCTCCCAGCTCCCCCACCCCATCTTTCCTCCTAGCCTGAGTACTGGCCCATTTTTTTGTCTTGGCATCCCAGAGCTTGGACTGACCTCTTAGCCCAGAATCCCAACTGCTTCCTGATCCCTTCCATCCAGGCCAACCCAATTCCTCCCCGTAGTCACAAGGAGTCCTGGGGCCTCTTCCTACCCCCACCTTCCTTGGTATTCCTGGATGGCATGGCCACCAACTTCCTGGGGCCAGCATCTTTCCAGGGTATATTCTGTGGCACCCAGTATGCCTTAACTCCCCCAGCCTCATTCACTCTTCCAGCTCCCCTACCCCATCTCTCCTCTTAGCCTGGGTACTAGCCCATTTCTTGTCTTGGCACCCCAGACCCCTTGACTGACCTCTTGTCTCAGAACCCCTACTGTTTCCTGATCCTTTGCATCCAGACCAACCCAATTCCTCCCTGGATTTTCCAGGAACCCTCGGGGCCTCTTCCCACCCCCACCTGCCTCTGCATCCCTGGGCAGCAGAGCCACAAGCTTCTTGGGGCCAGCATCTTTCCTGGGCCCTAGCCCCAGGCCAGCCCCCAAATTTCTAGGGCCAGCATCATTTCTGAAGGTATCCAGACCTTAGCAGAAAGCCCAAGAGCATCTGATCCTCATCTGATTTGGACGCCTGTGGGAACTCCTTATCAGCAAAAAGAAAGGAATTTGGCTACTCCAATATAAAATTAAAAGGAGGAACCTGAACCCAAGGCCAATCTGCTTTTCATGCCCAACAAGTAAACCACAAAGGCACATAAAGTTTATAGAAAGAAGCAGACTTAAACTCAACAAAGGAAGGTTTGAGTTTCACACAAGAATCAGAAACTACAAAAGAAATTCACATTTCTTTAACCCCTTCAGGATAATCGTTCCTTTTTTCAGCTCTTTGTATTGCTTCAAGAACTCTCTGAAGGGCTGGTTTTGTGGGTTACAGAAACTTAATGAAGGTGTAACTATGGAAATGCACAGTTACACCAAGAATGTGAACAAAAATTAAAATGACAGGAATCAATACACCTCTTTCATTGCTAACTTTAAATATCAATGGAATGAACTCCCCAGTCAAAAGACACAGACTAGTTGAATAGATTAAGAAACAAAAGCCAACTTTTTGTTGTCTGCAAGAAACTCATCTCACTTCAAGGACAGACACTACCTTAAGGTGAAGAAGGGGACAAAATATACCAAGCTAATGGTACTAAGGAAAAAACAGGCATTACAGTTCTAATATCTGACAAAATAGACTTTAAACTAAAACTAATCAGAAGAGACAAAGAGGGTACTTCATTCTGATCAAAGGAACAATTGACCAAGAAGATATTACAATCATGAACATATACTCACCAAACTCTGGTGCACCCAATTTCATGAAAACAGTACTAAAGGACATTAGGACCCAGATTAATCCCAACTCATTAATAGTAGGGGACTTCAATACTCCATTGTCTCCATTAGATAAGTCAACAGGACAGAACATTAACAGAGAGACATTTGAATTAAACAATACCATGCATTAAATGGACCTAATAGACTACCAAATATTCCACCCAAGCACCAAAGAATATACTTTTTATTCAGCACCCCATGGAACTTTCTCCAAAATCGACCATATACTGGGGCACAAAACAAACCTCAACAAATACAAAGTGATTGAAATAATTCCATGCATTTTATCAGACCACAATGTAATATAGCTTACAATCAACACTGTAAGAAGCCTATTCACAACATGAACACATGGAGATTAAACAACACACTACTGAATGATGAGTGGGTCAAAAGAGAAATTGAGAAAAAAATGAAAATATTGGTGGAACTAAATGACAATACAACACAACAAAACCTCTGGGACACACTGAAAGCAGTCCTTAGAGGGAAGTTTATAGCTCTAAGTGCCTACATTAAAAAATCAGTAAGAACGCAAATGAAGGACTTAACATTGCAACTAAAGATGTCTGAAAAGCAGCAACAAATGAAACCCAAACCCAGCAGACAAGAAGAAATCATAAAAATCAAAGCAGAAATTAATGAAATAGAAACAAAGAAAACAATACAAAGAATCAACAAATCCAAGAACTGGTTCTTTGAAAAGAAACAAGATTGACAGACTGCTAGCCCAGTTAACCAAAGGAAAGAAAGAGCACCTCTAAGTCAACAAAATCAGAGATGAAAGGGGAAACATCATGATACCAAAAAAGATCCAGAGTATTATAAGGGAATACTTTAAAAACCTATAAGCTCCTAAATTTGAACACCTAAAAGAAATGGACAAAAATCTAAAAGCATGAGAACCACCAAAACTAAACCAAGAAGAGATCAACAGTTTAAACAGACCCATGACATATAAAGAAATTGAAACAGTAATACAAAACTTCCCTACTAAAAAAACACCAGGACAAAACGGATTTACAACAGAATTCTACCACATATTTAAAGAAGATCTACATCCAATACTACTTAATTTATTCAAAAAGATAGAAGTGGAGAGAGAACTTCCAAATTCTTTCTGTGAAACCAGCATCACTTTAATACTAAAGCGAGATAAAGACACAACCAAAAAAGAAAACTATAGACCCATATCCTTAATGAACATAGATGCAAAAATTCTCAACAAAATACTTGTAAACCACATACAGACACACATCAAAAACATCACCCACCATGATCAAGTCAGCTTTATTCCAGAGATGTAGGGATGGTTCAATGTATGTAAGTTAATAATTGTCATAAATCATGTAAATAGACTCAAAGACAAGAACCACATGGTCATTTCAATAGATGCAGAGAAGGCCTTTGACAAAATTCAACATGCATTTATGTTCAAAATCCTAGAGGGAATTGGACTGAAGGGAACATATCTCAATGTAATTAAAGCCATATACAACAAACCCACAGCCAATATCATTTTAAATGGAGAAAAACTGGCAAGCATTAAAATCAGGAACCAGACAAAGCTGTCCATTATCTCCACTCCTTTTTAACATAGTGCTTGAAACTCTTGAAAGAGCAATAAGACAAGAGATATTATATCTAAGAGATACCAAAAATTCCACTAGAAAACTCCTAGAAATTATAATCACTTTCAGTAAAGTGGCAGATTATAAAATTAATCTACAAAGTCAATCTGAAAAAGTCTGTAGCCTTTCTATATACCAGTAACAAACAGTCAGAGAAAGAGTACATGGAAACAGTACCTTTCACAATAGCCTCAAAAAAAAAAAAATACTGGCATAAACCTGACCAAAGACATTAAAGACATCTACAATGGAAATTTTAAATCTTTTAAAGAAAGAAATTGAGGAAGACAACACAAGATGGAAGGATCTCCCATGCTCATGAATTGGAAGAATTAATATTGTGAAAATGATCATCCTACCAAAAGCCATTTATAGATTCAATGCAATGCCAATCAAAATCTCCATGACATTCTTCAAAGAACTGGAAAAAGCCATCCTAAGATTCATATGGAAGCACAAAAGACCTCAAATAACCAAAGTAACCCTGAGCACTAAGAGCAATGCTGGGGGGATTACTGTATCAGATTTTAAGCTGTATTATAGAGGTATAGTCATAAAAACAATATAGTACTGGAACAAAAATAGACCGGTAGATCAATGGAGCAAAATTGATGACCCAAATATGAGTACATGCAATTTCAACCACCTTATATTTGACAAAGGGGTAAAAACATTCACTGGAGTAAAGACAGCAGGTTCAGCAAATGGTACTGGCAAAACTGGATCTCCACCTGCAGAAGAATGAAATTAAACCCCTGTCTTTCACCTTGCAAAAAAGCCAATTCCAAATGGATCAAAGACCTCAATGTGAAGCCTGAAACCAAGGAGGTGAAGAGAAAACCAAAGGAATGGGAAAAAAATCTTTACCAGCAACACATCTAACAGAGGCTTACCAACGAAAATATTTAACAAACTCAAGAAACAAAGAATCAAGAAAGGAAGTAACCCAATTAAAAGATAGGCTAAGGAACTGAACAGAGAGTTCTCAAAAGAAGAAATAAAGACAGCTAAGAAGCATCTTAAACGGTGTTCAACATCACTAGAAATTGGGGAAATGCAAATTGAAGCCACTTCAAGATGTCATCTTACCCCAGTCAGACTGGCTAAGATCAAGAGATCAAATGATACCAAATGTCGGAGAGGATGTGGGGAAAGGGGAACGCTCATCCACTGCTGATGGGATTGCAAACTTGTTCAACCCCTATGGAAAGCAGTGTGGAGAACTCCTAAAAAACTACAAATGAACCTACCATTTGACCCAGTTATACCACTCCTTGGCATA
>NW_008358774.1:9234361-9236630 GCF_000622305.1 Nannospalax galili | reverse complement strand
TGGTCTTTTTTTGAGATGGTCTTGGGAAATAAAGGTGTAAGGGTTAGACAATACGAGAGGTAAATAATGCCTAGCCATTTAAAAAAAAAAGCAGCAGGAACCATATCAATCGAACAACCTACTGACAAATTATACATACAACTAGCTCATGGAACATAATTTATGTCTAGACAAGGTTTACCTGAAAACTTTCAAACTTTACCCAAGCCTTATCTATACAAAACGTGGTAATTAAAAGTACCAGACTGGTGGAACTAACCTTCTTGGATGCTTAACAGCCATTCTTTGAGGCCTATACTAATTTGGTCGGAAGGACATAAAGTGTTGGGGACCCCTGTTGTGTAAAGTAGCAGTCTCTCCATGTCCGGATAGCCTATGGGCTCGGCTTCATATGGCGCGAATGGGAGAACTCCTCTTCTCAGTAGGGCGCCCCCCTACTCTCTTCCTGACTCATCTTTGAAGTGGCCGCCACAGATACATGGCCTCTGGCATAGGAACTGCCAGGTTTTCCTGTGTGATAATCAGGCAATGTCTGGCAGCCTGGCAGAAGCCCACCACCACATGTAAATGGGGCATCCTGAAAGCACCTATCCACTAAGGCTTTTGCCACTGCCCCCACAGTATAAATATCCTGGTTTCCCCCTAATTAATCGGAGCTGAATCACTAAGACTTGGAGCCGAGCTGAGTCACTGAATAAAGGAGCTGTACTGAGCTGAGTTCTGTGTCTTACTGCCTATGATCCAGTCTTCCTGGAGAGAGCTGTCTCTTTGTAAGCCACGACTCACAGAAATCCAGTTTTCGCCATCCTGCACCTCCCCTCATGACCCGGCAGCTGACGGGTCCCGAACTTAGAGAGAGAGAGTGCACGGTGGATTGGGACGGAACCCGACCAGGCCAGCCCCGGTAGCAGAGAGCCTCAACAATGCGGAGAAGCAGGGACCCGCCTGGGAGCGCAGCAATCAGTAGAGTCGCCAGCACCCAGTAGATGTGGAGACCCACAGCAACGGGGTGCGGGACACGGGCGCACCCCAGCAGATGTGGCCCGTGGGACCCGCCACGCTCCAGCGACATGTGGGAGACTGGCGCCACGCCCAGCAGCTGGCGCCCCAAGATCCCCGCCGTCCATATCTGGCGCCCAACGTGGGGCCTCTGAACTCTGCACCAGCCAGCAAGCTGGTGCCCTCTGAAACACAGGATTCGTATCTCTCCCACCAGGAGAGCAATGCAAATCTTTTTCTTTCTTTCATCTCCCATCACGAGAATAAAAAGGCAGCTGTGCCCCCAAGCCTCCCCACTCGTGGGGCCTGGCAAATCTCTTCTAATTTACTACTTTTTCTATCTTAACACTGCTAGAAAAATCCCAAAAGTTCTAAGAAATCTCCACGTAAGCTTTGGAGTCAGCTTCTAAGGCAGACTTCCCTAGTCAGTTTCGTTATCCTGCCCCCCCCCAGGGCATTCAAACCACAGCTAAAACCAGTTAAGTGAGAACTGAAATTAACTAGCCCCTGTGGAGCATCTGGGAGTTCAAGGTGACTCACGGCCAGATCAAAAGATTTAGAAGTGACATTTTTTCCTGCAGTCTGAGGCTTGTAACTTGTAAGAGCATTCCAACCCCCTAGTGTCAGACTGCTGCAAAAACATCTTCCCTTTATATTGGGAAATTCCTCATCATGCCAGAAAAAACTCCAAATTCGTTCCCTTAAAGCCCTGCTTGAATATAGAGGACTTAAGATTTCCAAAAAAGAAAGCTGAAAATTTTGGAACAAATTATATCAATTTGCACCCTGGATCCTATCAGCAGACATTTCTGATCCAGAGGTCTGGACTAACATTACATATCTGGCTCGTAAAAAAGAAATCCAGGAAAAGCATAATTTCCCTCTTTCCTTTTTCCCCATAATAACAGCCATCCAACAATGCTTAGGACAAGTGTCAGAAAATAATAAAGAAAAAGGTTCAAATGATAAAAAAGACCCTAAAAATTGCCCAGTAGCAGATTCAACAGAAGTCAGACAAAACCTACTCATCAGCAAAATTAATCTTTACCCCCCCTCTTGCTGATTTAACAAGCCCAGATATTAACGCCCAGACTTCAAAAGCTCCCAAAGATCCTCAGATAAATCCCCCTCCCCCTTCACCACAGCCTGTGGCGCCATTCCAGCCACACCCTACAGGCATAGAGCAGCTGTGTAATCTTAGGGATAGTGGGAGTTGCCAGCCTCAAAGTCTCCAGACACAATGGCCTCAGGACCCCAAAACCCCACCGGT
>NW_008358774.1:9167474-9233859 GCF_000622305.1 Nannospalax galili | reverse complement strand
GAAATGCCATAGCAGATGAAGTAGCAACTGGTGGAACTTACCCTGCCAGCGTAACAGATGCCCAAAACCTCCACCATGCCACCCATATTAATTTGCAAGGGCTCCATCTCAGATTCCCCCACATTCCCCTCAAACAACTTAAACACATTGTTAGAACCTGCTCTTCTTGTGCATCAATGATACATACTCCTGCTATGCAACAAATTGTTCCTTGCCCTTCTAGGTCGACTAAGTTCCAGGGGATAATGACCATCTCTCAAAATGTCCTATAACTGGTGAGTCATCTGTCCTCTTGATCAGAGGCCATGGAGACCCCACCATATGGACTTGAACCAGTGTCTGTCTATACAGAGGAGGGTCAACACAGAGGAAACATTTCCTCCATGCTTCCAAGTGAAGCCAGCCACAGTTAAGTAGGACCTTTGACTTATCGTCACATAGATGGAACTGGTAAAAGAAAGGAGCCAGGGGGCTCCTCCCAAGCCCATGTGACCCCTGAGGAACAGATCCTTAAACAACCTTAAGAGTAAAAATATATTGGTTTATCTGGGCCAATTGTGCTGTCTTAAACACCCAAAAGGAAAGTATAACCAAAGATTAAAGGGATTAATATAATTCTTTAAGAGTCCATGTGTATACTAAAGGCAACATAACAAGAAACAATGCCAGAGAGGAAATACCTTCGAATTGTTGGCCAGGGTGGCCCAAGAGACTCCCAGACAGTAACTAGCATAGAACTTAGAAAATGAACAGAAGACCCCAATCTTATCTAAAGGAATATTGGCAACTGATTGCTGCTAGATAAGGAAGAGCTGATCTTCCTAAAACAAGGAACTCTAGATAGGCTGACTAGATTCAGCGGATGTACAAGCACTGGAGGGTGGCTGGGGGCACTTACAACACAGTGGACAGTAGCAGGGATGACAGAGTATCTGGGCTCCAGTGGTGGGGGGCTATGGGAAAGTGCCATTTGGGATGTGCATATATACATGAGTAAGATTGTTTGGGATGTTCTGTATGAAAGACACACACACAAAAATCAACAAATAAAAAAATGAGTTATATTTGAGGAAGAAGCATAAAAATTTACTTCGTGTCAATTAGTAGAGGTGAAACACATTGCCACTGAAATCTACCTGATGACTTTATATCCATTCTCAGGTGTCAAGGATCTCAGAAAGTAGCTGACTGTGATTAGTAATAATCAGATACATAGAGATTAGAGATGTATGTGCAAACATCTGTGCTAGTAGCATTAAAAATGAGTTTTTCTGTATGAAACTATATTTTTAAATGAAATGGAGATCTTTTTTAAAGGTTAAAACCTCATTCAATTATATGTCTTATAGGGTTTATACTGAGTTCAGTATTATATAACTGTATCAACTCAACTGTGATCCTAAAAATTTACAGCCAATTTTGAAAGAGACGCATCTTTGCTCTGGAAATTGTTATTGAATATGTTAATGTTGTAATGAAATGCTTCTTCTAATAATTTGGTTATTAATAATAACTTTTTAAAAAAGAAATGGGTTTCCAATAAGTTAAATGTTTGCTCTGTGTCAGTGTCCTGATGGTGCAAAAATCATCTACCATAGCCAGCACCCTCTCCTGGCTTAAAGTGACCTCTTCCCCACATGTCCATCAAGGGTAGCAAGGGGTCCCTAGGTGTGCAGGCCATTAATTCACCCCATCAGATACAATCCCTCTACATGTGTCCAACTGAGTAAGAGAACTGATTAGTAAGTGAAGAAGCCTCCTGCTCCTACCACAATGCCTTCCCTGTGTGCTGCCATGTCTTTCCCTCCATGATGGACGATACTCCTTTGGCACTGTAAGTCAAAATAAACCCTTTCTCCCTCATGTTGCTTTTGTCAGCATGTTTTATCAAAGCAACAGAAAACGTAGACAATATGCAAAGAAATGGAATTATGATCCTCTCGAGACATCTGCAACCAAAGTTCATTGCAGCATTATTTGCAATAATGACAGGTGAATAAAGAAAATGTAGCTTACTGTAATAGAAACTATAAATAAAAAGAAGGACTTCCTTCCACTGACAACAATACAGATGTACATACAGGACGTTATACTATGTGAAATAAGTTGGGCATGAAAAGATTAGTATAGTATGGCTTCAGTTAAATAGAGCCAAAGAAAGGCAAGCTCATAGCAGCAGAGAGCAAAGTGGTGGTTGCTAAAGGCTGAGGGGTAGGTAAAAAGGGAAGGACTGATCAAAGTACACTAAGTTTTAGTTAGACGAGATGAATTCATTTTAGACACATACAATTCAAGCACTGTACCGAATTGTATCCTTAAACTTTTGCTCTGAGAGTAGATCTTGTGTTGTATGTAGTTTTCACAATAATAATAGTAATAACAGAAAAGAAAAAGCTTTTGCACATGATGGGTTTATGGTGTATGTTACAGCAATGGTTTTACAGATACATAATTATTTCTAACTCAGAAATATTTGTTGTTTATATTAAATATGTGACGTTGGCTTTTTTGTTTATTTTACTGCTGTTTTGACACAAGGTCTCATACAGCCTTGGCTGGTCTCTAACTCACTATGTGACCAAGGATGCCCTTGAACTCATGATCCTCCTGCCTCTACCTCTCAAGTGCTGGGATTGTAGGCACATGCCATCATGCCTGGCTTGTATAGCTGTTTTAACATCAAGTATACCTGAAAAAAACAGTTGTTTAAAAAAAGTGAGTGGCTTTTATTATTGCAAAATAAACATTTCTTATGCTACCTGGCAACTCTTTTACTTAGCCAAATATTGTAATCCTCTATGGGTATTTCTTTAAAAATAATATTTTTATTGATTATTTGAGAATTTCATATCATATATTTTTATCATATTCAGATTCCCTCTGTGATAATCCCTCCCCATCTCCTCTCAGAGAAAATCTAAGTGATTGTTATTAAGATATCACTTTATACCTAACAAATTTTTAACTTCTAAAGATATTTTTAAGGGGTTGGAAAGATGGCTCAGTGGTTAAGAGCACTGCCTGCTCTTACAGAAAACCTGGCTTTGGTTCCCAGCACCCACATGGCAGCTAACAACCATCTGTAACTCCAGTTCCAGGGTATTCAGTGCCTTCTTCTGACCGCCACAAGCATTGCATGACTGATTACACTTATATACACACAGACAATACACATACACATAAAAATAATAAATAAAATATTTTTTAAAAGGTAATTCTCACATAATCATTCCCTTTGGCAAATCTACCAGAGTTATTGAGACTTATCTATATAATTTATAGCTTTTAACACCTACCACCTGACACAGATTAAATTATCTAGAGTAGGAAATTGTACTTCAAGTAGAAGAACATTTAAGGAAGGAATTAAGCATGGAAACAGACCCTTGGAGGAGTGTAGGTCAGAGAAAGCCACTGTGACCTTGGAGGAGCTGAGGAAACTTTAAGAATTTTTTTGGAGGCAATCTACTGCTTCTTATCTTGGCAACAACTAGAGCACAGACTGTGGCACTCACAAGTGAAGCCCCCCATGGTGCTGTGAACCCCAAGTCTGCTGTAGGTTCCAGTCTCCATATGGCCTACCTCTGCTGGTGAACCAGAAAGGGAGCCTTTCTGTAGAATTCAGCACTCCAGCGCTTTCTGGTGCATAAATGGAAATGGAGTGCCATGATCATGCCCCAGAAGTTGTCTTCAAATTTCCCTAAACCTCAAACCTACTAGAAATAAGAAGAAAAAGGAGAGGATCGAATCAGACGTCAGGTTCAATCGATAGTTTTTAAACCTATCGTCACAATTTTTAAGTTTTGGCATTCAGGATCTGGGCTAGTCTGTTTTGCTTGGTCACTGTCACTGAATTCTATTTCAGTCACCCATTCTTGAGGTAAATCTGAGTGAGGAACATGTCTTACTGAGCACAGCAAGTTGATGTAAATACTTTATGACAACTCTCAGAGCTGAAAATATTATGGCAGGCTCCCACAACATTACAAAATCAATTCACATTTATATGATGCACCAGTACAGTAGCTCAAAAATAACCAAGGGTGTTCTTTCAAATGAACAGTCAATCATTATTCACTTATGAGTGTCTGTCTTAGCTATTTCTCCTGTTGATGAGATATGTAGTGGCACTCTCGCTGTGATGTTAGGAAAAATGAGGTATTCTCTTCCTCTTTCCATCCTTCCCCTCTCTTCTTTCTGTTTCCTCCTCTTCCTTTTTCTCTCAATTTCTTAACAATGCCTAAGTCATTATAAATACATATGTATAAATACACGTAAAGTTAACTACCATTACTGTTGTCATAACCACAACATATCAACATCTTATCATAACTTTTTTTTCTGGAAAAAAGACAGGCTTGTGTAGCAGATTGATAAGTTGGATTTAATATTTTCTCTCTGCATCTATACCTTGGCCTCTCCACGTGAAGAAGGTGGTTCTTAGCAGTTTGAATTTGGATTTAGCCATGTAATTTGTTTTGTGCAATATGACATGAGCAAGGATGAGTCCCAAAAATCTTAAAGGCTGTTGGGCGTGATGGCACAGGCCTTTAATCCCAGCACTTGGGAGCAGAGGCAGAGTCGGGTGGTGGTGGATCTCTGGGAGATAGAGGCCAATCTGTTCTACATAGTGAGTTCCAGTCCAGCTTGGGCTTCAGGGAGATTCTGTCCCCAAGCAAAGAAACAAACAAACAACCTTAAAAGCTGTGTCAATTTCCACTTGTGCCTGTGTCTTTCTGCCATTGCTCTGGGAAGGACCCTTTCAAGTTGTTCCCCAGACCCTCTGCCTCAACCATTAAATGAATATACAAAGTCTAGAGTTGTTGGAACAATTTGCAGAATTGCAGTGCTGAACACAGCCTTCCTGCTGAGTCCATAGCCCATCTTGGCCGCACAGCTGTAGGGTGTAAGTGGTTGCTGTTTGAGGCCCCGAGTTTTGTGGTGGTGGCTTCTCATACCACAGCAGTGAGTGAATATGCCATATTTCTGTTGAACTTCTTGTATCAGTTGCTTGTCTCATTACTGTGACAAAATAATCTTATAAAAGCAACTTAAGGAAAGGAGATTTATTTTGGCTCAGTGTTTAAGAAAGGATAGAGTCCACCAGAGTGGGATGAAGGTGTGCCAGTCTGAGAGTGAGACAACTGGGCACATTGTGTCTATTCAGGAAACTGAGAGATGAATGTGGATACTCAGCTTACTTTCTCCTTTTTAGTTATCCCAGTACCCTGGCTCATGGGATGGTGCTGCCCACATTCAGCATGGGTTTTCCCTCCTCAGTAAAGCCTTTCTGTAAACACCCTCACGGATGTGTCTAAATTCCTTCAAGTTGACCATGAAGATTAACCATTGACCTATGTAGACAACTTCACAGTGACAAGCCATGGTATGACACCTTTTCTCCTGTGGACTATGCTCCATGTTTTCTTTCCCCTCAAATGCTGTCCACGGCTCCCTGTGAACATGGCCCTAAGAAGTGCTTGAAGAACTTGAGTGGGTGTGGTGAAAGGTAAAGACTGCTGCCAGGTTCTGCCTCCTGCATTTTTGCTGTCTTCAACAGTCAGCCATCTGGTGCAGCCGCACCCTTTGAACAAACGATATGATATCCCGGGCATTAGCCTAAATGGTACCACACATGCAAAGAGCCGCAGCTGCTATTTGTTGTGCTTCTTGATGTTCTTGGCTCTGCTGCATTGCCTGAGGGTGGCATGGATTTCTACACACCAAATGTGGCTTTCCAAGATTCAGAGGCAGGAGTTTGATCAATGCAGCTGTTAATGATGGTGGCTGTGTATTTGGAAAGCATGGTAGCATCACAGCTTTGAATATTTTGAAATTTTCTCAGAATAAGAAGTGTACAAGTAAATTAACCACACAAAATCATACCACACAGTGTGTTCTTCCAGGAAAAAGTTTAAACCTTGCCTATACTACTCATATAGTTTTACTCTTGTTTAAATGCATGAATATTTGCTACCTTTCTTTGTTTTGCATAATAGTCTTCATATAAACATAGTGGAGACAAATCCCGAGAATTAACCATTCAATAGATCAACTTCATAATTAGTGTTGTGGTTTGAAGGAGACAAGTCCCCCATAGGCTCATGTATTTGAACACTTGGTCTCCATTTGGTTGTACTGTTTAGGGAATTATGGAGGCTTTAGAAAGTAGAGCCTTAGAGAAGGTAGAGCCCCTATCACTGGGGGTGGACTTTGAGTGCTTATAGCCTTGCCCTACTTCCTGTTCTTTCCCTCTGCTTCCTGTGTGAAGATGAAATGTGATCTCTCAACTACCTGCTCCTGCTGCCGTGCCAGCCCCACTGTTACGGTCTCTATCCCTCTGGAACCATAAGCCAAAATAAGCCCTTTTCTCTTTGAAGTTGCTCTAAGTCATGGTATTTTATCACAGCAACAGAAAGGTAATCAATACACTTAGTCTCCATTTCTAAGTCAAAGGGTAATATTTGCTCTGCATGCATTTTCTGGAGTCACTGACTCAGTGGCACGTTCTACTGATAATGAATTTAACTCACCTCAAGAATTTCTGAGCTTGGCTTGAAACTTAAAGGGAAAAAAATAGGAAAAATGTAAATCTAATATATAGACTATGAAAAAAACCATCATATGTCTAGTTCACTTAAAACTTAATGAAAAAATGTTTATTGACTACTTTCACAAAACTATGGGTATGGAAAAGAAATAAAGGAAGAGAAATATCATACATATGGCCCAGCCACCTGTTTTTCTAATTTAATAGGATAGAACATAGTCACCTTTCTGAGAATTTGCAGTGAAAACATAGACAAACAGGATGTATAAAGTTTTGTTCTCAAGCCTGGCAGAAAATCAAACACTTGGGAAGCTTTTCAAAATCATCAATGCTAGACTTCTTCTCAAACCCTCTAATTTGCTCAATCTAGGGTGAGAGAAATGAGCAGTTTAGTATTTAGTAGCTCCCAGGTTAGTCTAATGTATAGACTTAGACTTGCTGGTATATGATAGTTTGAAATTGTTTCAATTTCAAAGGATGCTAAAGTGCATATAGCAACTGAATTCATGTTTTTTGTTGTTGTTGTTGTTGTTTGTTTGTTTCAGAGGAGGTTCATGGAAAAGTTGAGTTTAAAAGTAGGATTCTAAAGGAAATAAACATTGATTAACATAGAAGAGTGATTATGTGATTTGGGTTTTCAAAAGTATTACCATTCCTATCAGAATTTAGATTAATTAATTTGTGAGATGCTTATTTTTGCCTATTTGCTGCTTTTAGTGTTTTTACTTGATATCAGTTTAGATTGCTTTTTCTTCTCACCCTGTCTTTGTAAAATTGTGACTCCCCTTATTCTTATACTGAAGCAGCTTATAATGACTTAAAAACTATGATTGCATCCATTTATCCCATGTGTTTAACAATGTCAGGAAGATAGACTAAAATCATCCATAATGGAAATGTTTACAGCACAGAAATTGGCAAATACTAAACATCAGATTTTTCTCTCACTACATAGGTAAGTATTGAACACTTATTTAATATCACTGCATTGGTTATTTTTCTGTTGTACTAATAAACACCATGACCAAGGCAATTTATAGAAAGAAGGGCTTGTTGGGCTTATGGTTTCAGAAGCGTAAGAGTTCATTATGGCATGCGAGGTGTCTCAAGAGGCAGCCAGAGCAGAAAGCTGAGTGCTCACATCTTCAAGCAGGCACAGGAAGCAGAGAGACAAACTGGAAATAGAGCATGCCTATGAACTCTCAAAGTTCAGCTCTAATGACATGTTTCCTCTGACAAGGTCATGCTTCTTAAAACCCCACAGTATCACTAACTGGGGAAAAAGTGTTCAAATATTTGGAGCCTATGGGGGAACATTCCAATTTAAACTGCCACATCCCAATCCCTTCCCCCCATAGGCTCATGGCCATATCCTAATGCAAAATGCGTTTAGTTCCACTTAAAAATTTCTTATAATCTTTAAATCTCAACATTATTCAAAAGTCAAGAGTCCAAAGTATCTTCTGAGACTCTGGGCCATCTCCACTGTAAGCCTCTGCAAAATCAAAAAGCAAATTATATGCTACCAGCATGCAGAGAATTCCCTTTTAAAAAGAGAAGAATGGAGGCATATTGAGGAAACACTGTACCAAAACAAGGCTGAATCCCAACAGGCAAACACCAATACTGTAGCTCCATGTCCAACTTCTGGGACTTTACTTCCAACAGCTTGGGGTCTCTAAGTGCCAACCAGGTTTCACCTTCAAATGGCCTCTCACCTATCAGGGCCTTCTTTACGCAAAGACTCCCCTGTCATGCATGCCTGGCCTCAGGGCTCTCTGAAACCACAGAGGAGGAATCAACTACCTCCTCCTTCATACATCTTTCAAGCCTCTAAAGTCAGTACCATGTGTGAAGGACACTGTCAAGTTTGGCTGACAGCTAGGGATGGACCTTGAGCCCCCTTCATCCACATTACCAGAAGCTTTTGTGTGTTGTGGTTTTCTAGGGGTAGACCACTCCTTAAGCCTTTTACTTTCACACACTGAATTTTATCTGGGTGAGATCTGGTCCTGAAGGTACTCTTGACATTGTCAAGTGAAAAGCTAGAGGCCTCTTCTTAATGGCTCTAATCCCCTTAACAATGGAAGTGTCTCTTCTAGGACCTGCCTTAGCAGCTGTACTAAACTTCCTAGCTTCTTTTCCTTTCCAACATTTTGTATTTCTTTCTGCCCCCTTTGCTCTTCTTCATTGTAGATCTGCATACTATTCATCATTGATATCCACATCACTGATTCAACATTAGGCTATCTTGAAATTTCCTCCACTAAAGAAATTAGTCCAATTCTATTTAAATTCAGCCACAGGCAAGTTTGCAGGCCTTCTGCAGTCAGTAGCCAGATTCTTTTCCAAAATATCTCTCTTGCTGTTTAAATCCTTATTTCCTTCTGGAACTACATTGGTCTCAGCATTACTTTTTTCCAGGCTCCTACTAAAATGGCCCATTAAACTCTACTTACAGCATTCAACAGCTTTTCTAATCCAAACTTCCCAAGTCTTCCACATTCCTCCAAAAACCAATATGTCAGGTTCTTCACAGGAACATCTCACTCTCTTGTACCAATATCTCTAATAGTAACTTTTCTGATACTGCAATAAATATCATAATCAAAGGAAATTACAGAAGGAAGGGTTTATTGGGCTTATGGTTTCAGAGAGATAAGAGTCTATCATTGTGGGGAGGTGTGGCAAGCAGAAAGCTGAATAGTTACATCTTCAAGCAGGCACAGGAAACAGAAAGACAAACAGGAAATGGGACATGGTTAAGAAATCTCGAAAGTCTTCCCCATGTAACATGCTTCCTCCAACAAGGCCACACCTTTTAACCTCCCCAAACAGTCCCACCAACTGGAAACAAAATGTTCAAATGCTTGGAGCCTGCGGGAGACTTTCTAATTCAAACCACCACAGTCACACAACTCATTCCAGTGGAAGAAAATTAATTTATGTTAGATATTTTAAAATTATGTCTTAACTTTCAAGTATCTATTGTTCCAGAGAAAATTAAACTTGGGCTGAAGAGATGGCACAACAGGTAAAGTGCTTCCTGCACAAGCATGAGGACTAGAGTTCATATCTCCAGAACCCATGTAAAAGCCAGGCAAGTGTCATGCCTGTCTGTAATCCCAGTGCTTGGGAGGCACAGAGGGGAATCCCCAGAACAAGCTGTTTAGCCAGACTAGCTGGAAAGGTAAGTTCTGATTCAGTGAGAGTCCTCGCCTCATAAACAAAGTGGAGAGTGATAGAGGAAGGCATGCAACACCAACCTCAGCCTCCACATGCATGTGCACACCTGTACCTTCACAAACATGGCCCTGTACAGAAGCCTGCAAAGATACATGCACATATGCATTTACACACTATACACACATATTTATGCAAAATAAGAACGTGTCTTCTTAAGCCCCCTCCCCATTTTTATCCACAGCATTTAAAACAGACACTCTCACACATTCTCTGCTCAGAGCAGATTTACTTGTGTTGGCTTGAGCATCATTTTATGTTTTCTCATCTGCCTTCATCCCACACCATACCACGGTTTTCAGTTAATTTAGGCTCCACAGCAGTGCTTTTCTGTTTGATGAGAAAAGATAACCAACAAAATAAATTAGGAGTCTTATGATTGACCCTATTTTTTTGTTACTTAAGGAAACCCAAAATGAAGCAAAATAACAAAATTTTGCCAAGGAAAACATTTTCTACCATTTCAATTACTCTTTTAATTGGCCGAGTCTGGCTGCCAGTTTATCCTCTAATCTTTACAAGAATGTTATTTGGAAAGAGCTGAAATATGCCCTGCTTGGAAGCCACCTCCATCCCTACAGCACATTCTCGCTGGAACAACTTTCTGTCAACATGCTGGAATCACATTAGAGTCAAATTGGCAGTTCCTGGAAGAAACTAACCCATAGCTTATAAAAGCCTAATTCACTATCAGCATGCTATTGAGAAGTCTAAGAAAGAGTAATGTGCCTGAATTTGATGTGAAGAAAAGTAATGATGTGATGCTAGTTTAACAAATACCTCTGGATGCTGCCTAGGCTCATGTATGCTCTTGTGTGTATTTGTGACTATGTACATAAACATGACTGTGTGTTTGTTTGTTTGTTTGTGTGTGTGTGTGTGTGCTAACATAACAATAGAATGTGGAGAATGACTGAAATTATTTGGATGGATTCATAAACTTTCCTGGGGATGTGGGATGTGTTTTATTAAGATTACAGCGAGAAACGGCGCCAGATGCTTATCAGACTGTGGATTCAGAGAAAGGGAAAAGCTTTGTCCTTTCTGTTTGTTTTAATTATGTCTTGAAAATGCTGATATTAAAAATAGATCATCCTTCAGATTGCTATTTTTGATGTGTTCTCATCCATTTGGGATAAAGAGCTACTGTGTATACTATTCAAAAAACATTTATAGTCAGATTCTAGTAAAGGATGCCAGAGAATACATTAGGAAATGTATGGCTGTGATAACTGGTTATTTTTATCATTGATTGGTCTCGTCTTTAAATTTGGATTGCTTGGCACAATGTTGATGTTATAAAATTTAGACTAATATCAAAGTTTCCCGGGTCTGTTTCAAATGTTGGGACAAGACTACCATGAATGAACATGACCTTAAAAAGCCACAAGAGTCTTCCAGGAGGGATCTCTATAGCCCACTTCAGCTAGCCTCTGGAATCTTGCTTCTCAAAAGATGTGCCCAGGAGCAGTAGCCATAGTAGCACCCCAAGAGCTTTCCAGAAATGCATGATCTCAGGCCGTATTCAAATCTACTGGACTGAATTATGCACCATAACAAAATTTCCTCACAGTGTGGAGATAACATGGATATTAATACCTGAGAAGCTTTATGTAATGGTCCTGACTCTAAGAGTGAAAGTAAGGGAATACATATATTCACTGTCTCTATTAAGAATTCTATGGAAATAGCAACATTTGCCAGAATATTTGTCAATAGCCCAAAGTCAAGTATAGAACTGGACTCTATTTGTGATATTACAGCAATTGGTAAAAATACTATCCATCCATTTTTTTCAAAATATCCATGGTCACAGTATTAAACTCGGGG
This sequence comes from Nannospalax galili, assembly GCF_000622305.1. Taxonomy (NCBI): domain Eukaryota; kingdom Metazoa; phylum Chordata; class Mammalia; order Rodentia; family Spalacidae; genus Nannospalax; species Nannospalax galili. Next base: position 9,222,236 of record NW_008358774.1, on the reverse strand, counting down.
CTGGAGAGATGGCTCAGTGGTTAAGAGCACTGACTGAGCTTGCAGAAAACCCAGGTTTGAGTCCCAGCACCCACATAGCAGCTGACAACTGTCCATAACTCCAGTTCCAGGGGACCTGGCACCTTCTTCTGTCTTCTGGGGGCACTGCACATCATTGGTGCACTTACAGGCAATACACATACAGGCAATACACTCATATATGTAAAATAAAAAAATAAATAATGTATTTAAAAATAATTATTAAACTCACAGAATTTAAGATCCTTCGTCTAAGTGCATCAAAATTCTCCTAGTTGTACAGCTGTGGTCATAACTTCTGTTGTAGCTGTTACAGAGTAATTATTTCTGCAAATACCTACTCTGTAATGGCACAGTGGTTCTTAATACCTGGCACGATGGAATGGCTGGGAATGGGGACCAATGTATTTTATACTCTGATCAACTTTTTTTGGAGGAATTTGCATCAGAGAAGGAGCGACTTAAAAGGTGTCTTCTGCATCATTTAGTCCTATAACGGTACCAATTCACTAAAAATAATCATAAATGTAAAGTCAGGTATGGTGGTGCACACTTGTAACCCTCATGCTAAGGAGGCTGGGACAGGATTGTGAGTTTCAGACCAGCCTGTGCTACATAGCATGACCTTGTCTAAAGAGTCACCCAGCCCCCCTAAGAAGAAAGATAACTGGCAAATATAATGAATCTTTAGAGTTGAAGTTATTAAGAAAAAGGATAAGATGGATGAGGGGTGGGTGAAGGGTATGTGTTTGTGTGTGTGTGTGTGTGTGTGTGTGTGTGTGTGTGTGTAAGACAGAGAGAGAGACAGAGAGAGAGAGAGGGAGAGAGAGCGAGAGAGGAAGAGAGAGAGGTACAGTAATCTACCTAAGGAGATGATTTAAACATTTGCACATACTTGTTAGACTTCATTAACAGGCAGTATTAATCTGAATATAAACAAATTCATTTGTTTATCAAAACCATTGTGTCAGGAAATTGAGACTGATTAGTGGAATCAGGAGTTCTCAGTATTTGAGAACTCTAAATCCTGTTCCCACATTAAAAACACAGTGGTTTCTAAGAGCCCAAGGAAAGCTACATGCAAATCATTGTCCACATAAAGTCCCCCAGAAGCCTTGTTTTCTTTCTTTTCTTTTTGACCATAGGACAACTTAGAAGGAAATGGAAACAACTGAGTTAGTTCTCAGCTTTCCCACTACTGAGCTCTTCAGATCCCTAGGGTCTTGCTTAAGCATAGCTTTACATCACCCTTCAATGTCCTATTCCATCCTCAAGGAGAGGAAGGTCTTTCCCAAGGCCTGAGGATCTAGTCATGGAGCTGTTAGGAAATCAGAGCTCTGGCAGCAGTAAGGTCAGAGTTTGTGTTCCAGGCTATAGCTCCATGTGTTTGGGTAAAATTTCCTCATGTATATCAAAGTATCTCTTACTGTTTTGTTTTATTTACTATTTTTTATTTTATGTGTATGAATGTATTGCCTGCATGTGTGTAAGTGCACCAGTGTCATGCAATGCCCATGGAGGTCAGAAGAGGGTATTGGATCCCCTGGAACTGGAGTTACCAACAGTTGTTAGCTACCATGTGCATTCTGGCAATCAAACCTGGGTCCTCTGCAAGAGGCTCAGTGCTCTTAATCGCTGAGCCATCTCTCCAGCCCCTTTAAACATCCCTTTTAGAAGACGCCATGACTATTAAGCACAAGAATACAATTCAAGTACTTAGGAGATGCTTGTAACAAATGTTAATGCTTTCTCCCACACTACCTCCAAGTTTCCTCTTCTCTCCTAGCCCTTTAACCTGGTCCCCTTTCTCTCTTTGCCTATGCCCACGTCCCCTTTCCCCATGCTCACCATTCATCATATTCAGTGCTCAATTCACACAAGCAAAATATGACAAGGTATCATTATTATTTGGTCTAAAAGAGTCTCAAGCTCTCCAAAAACCCCTATGTTCTCAGGGACTGTCAATCATTTCTTATGGTTTTGTTGATGATCTGTCTATTTTTACAACTATCAGCTCCTGTCATTTTTCCACCAGTACTTGTGATATCCACACACAACGCCCAGTAGAAAAGCCGTGTTGGTACTTATCACATCAAGCCCAAGCACCAGTCCAATTTCTCTTAAAATTCACTATTTTCAATGAACTTGTAGCTATTTTGTTCATCATTAGATTTGAGTGTACATCTTTTATGTCTCCCGGTTTCTCTAACTTAAACGTAGAGTCAGGAATGAATGAACTATGGTGTTGAACCATGTTTATCTTAATGCCTGACCCTCTTAGAAGCAGAATTCTAGTCTCAAGTAATAAGACAACCATCCTTAAGAGCCTGCACACAACTGAAGAACAGGCTGTTGCCCTCTTTTAGAGCAGAGCTTTTCCACTTCCTGTTCTGAGTTGTTTGGGTCAACACACATAAAGTAGTTTCGTTGTAATAACTGTGTACTGAATTTGTGCATGAGCTAGTTTTTATAATATGAATTGTAATGTTTTAATAGTCTTTGGTAGTCACTCCTTACCCTTCAGAGTGTTGATAGTAAGAGATGTGGCCTTTTAGAGGTAATTAAGCTAGAGCACTAATGAATGGGATAAATGGCTTTATCAAAGACCGAGGGAGCTCATTCATCCTTTCCACCATAAGAAAACGCAGCCTGAATACAGGATATATGATCAGAGAGTGAGCACTCACCAGAAGTTGGATATTCTGGTGCCTTAATCTTGACTTTTCAGGCTTTTGAAACTATGTGAAATGCGTTTCTATCATATACGAATTATCTAGCTTTGGATACTTTGTTGTAGAAGCTCCACTGAATAAAATGCTTGGTCACTTGAGTTCTAATGAGCTTTTCAGGAAAGAATGGAATTGCAGAGTTCCTCACACTACATCACCAACAGCCTCTGACTGAGCTAAGTGAGAAAGACTGCTTCTGGTGAACCATTAACATTCGTGGAAATCCTGACTCACTGAAGGGCTTGATAAAAGAAATTTTGTGGATGATGTGAACATTCTTACATGCCCAGGAAAGTATATTAAATTCACACATTTTATTTGTTTTGTTTAGTTTACCATGGAGAAGGAAAATTTGTAAGCTGCTGTCTTAGAATATGAAACACTACAGAAGAATGCAGTTTCAACCTGAAATGGCATCTTTAGTAACTGATCATCAAAGACATGGTATTTCTAGGGGTGGCAAGATGACATAGTGGGTAACATCCCTTCAGACCTGAAGAACTGAGTTCAATCCCTGGGATCTACATGGTAGAAAGAGAGGACTGACTCCCACAGTTGTGCTTTGAATTCCACGTGTGCACCCACAAAATTAAAGAAAAGAAAGGAGACATGTTATAATTTTTAAATAGCAGGAGGTTCCAAACTCCTTCATTGAAGGGAAATCTTAATGATCTTTTAGACAGTTAAAAGGCATTGTAGCATAGAATTGGAGTAAATTTCTTGAGAAAATAAAGAAATCATCAGTTATTCTTGAGCCATCAGGATTAAATCTCTGTTGTTCAGTGCTTTGTTTTCAATACCACACCTCTGTCCTGCTCAGATGTTGACATTCTAGGACTGGGCTATCAGTGTTAGAACACTTGCCTGATATGCTTAAATGTCCTAGGTTCAGGCCCTAACAATGCCTTTCCCCCACACTCCCCTCATATAAAAGGGAAATCATATGTTGAAATTCTAACTACCTAGATGATGGTTATAGGAGGTGGAACATTGAGGACTGGACTGGTCATGAGAATGGAGCCCTCATGAATGGAATTCATGCCCTTACAAAAGAGAATCCAGAGAGGTCCCTACCAGCCCACTGTATAAGGATACCTGAACAAGAAGTCCATCTGTGAGCCAAGGAGTTGGCCCTTGGCAGTTGCCAAATCTGCCAATTCTCTGATCTTGAACTTTCTAACCTTTGGTCTTGTCCTTTCCCTGATAGTCCCAAGTTATCGTGGAGCATGATATCATCATAAAAGTCATGGTCATCCATGGTAAGGACTGCGCCCATGTCCTGTAGGATGGCTCGACCCCACAAGTTATGGGGAACATCCGCTACTATGGGGGTAACTGTGCCCTGGTTCCCATCCAAGTCCTTCCAATATACTGGACGTGTGACTGGCTTGGTATCTTGTTTTCTGCCAACTCCTTTTATTGGTGGGCCTGGCCGGTATCTCCAATGAGAGATTTTAAGGGATTCAGTTTCTGATATAATGGTGACGTCAGCCCCTGTGTCTACTAGGCCCTTTATGGCAGTTCCATCTAGGAACAGGGTCATTAGCGGGGAGTTGGTCAAGGATTGGGAGAGTCCATAATATCTGTCTCTTTTCCCCTCTTGTGGGCAGGGCTGAGGGGCTTCCTGGGTGGACTTTAAAGGAGCTGAGTCTGGTTGAGGCTTTTACCTACAGTCTTTAGCCCAATGGAACCCTCTTTTGCACTTGGGGCAGCAAGTCTTGGGGCAGGCTGTGCCTCTTGGGCAGTGGCTACGAAAGTGGCCAATCCCCCCACTGTTCCAGTAGCCTTCCCACATGCCAAAGTGGGTGGGTTTTCCTTGAGACAAAAGAGTCTCCAAGGAGGCAGTCAAAGCCTCAATAGGGCCTGCCCTAGGGTCCAAGTCTCTAGTAGTGAGTACCCATTTGTGAATGGGAGCGATAGCATTACCAGCAGGGATGTTTAGTCCCTCCCAAGTTAATTGCTTGATAAGAACCTCTCAGGTGGTTCCAGAGTCCACCCTCTGCTCTACTGCCTTGGTGACACAAGTAAGGAAGTCTGTGAAGGGCTCCCTTGACTGTTGAATCAAATTATGGAAAAAGACTTGTGGGTCATGGGGGGAGCAACATTTAAGGGCCTTAAAGGCCAAGTCAAAAACTTGTTGAAAATAGGCATGGAGGCCAATAGTAGACTGGGAGATGGGGTCAGTATATTGTCCACATCCCATGAGCATGTCCAACGTAATGTTGAGGCCATATTGGAGATTTAGGCATGCCTGGCTTTCAGCCTGATCATCATAGTCTGCATGCCAGTTTAGAAAGACTGAGGGGTCTAAGACTGCCTTTAGTAACCTATACCAATCATAGTGGGTTTGTAACTGTAAGGACCACTGGCGAAGAACCTGTTCAAAATATGGGGAGTCAGGGCCCAATTGCTCAGCTGCCTTGTGGATAAGAATGAGGTCAGTTAGTGGGGTGGGCAGCCATGGACACTGCGCCGTATTGGGGCCAACGTTAACTGGAAATGTGGACAAAGGCGGGTGAGGCTTTAAGGAGGGTAGCCTAGGAGGGAGGGGCACAGTAGCAGGGGAAGAGGTAGGATGGTTACTGGAGGGGGGAGAGTAACTCCTTCCAAGGGTAATGGGGCGGGGGAATTTCTGGGCATGGTGGCTCTAGGAGAGTATCCTGAGATCTGAGAGATAGGCAAAGGAGCTCCTTCCTTATTGGAAGTGGGTGCAGAGGCAGTGTCCACCTCTGGGTCTGGGAGGATCTGGGGTTGAGGTAATTGCCAGATCTACACTAGATTGCTCCCGGCAGTGTTTGTTGTTGGCTGAGATGACTTCCTCAGGAGAGGAGGATTTAAGGCTAGCAATGATGGCTAGGAGGATCAGTATGAACACTGCAGGGGGAGTGATCCCTGACCCGACCTCCCTTTTTCAGGCCAGGAAGAGGACCCGCATCCACTTGTCAGGTTCCCACATGTTTTCAGGGGAGACCCATGGAGCTAAATTAGTGGCTTCATCCCAAAAATGTTCGATGTCTTTTGGTTTTACTTTCAACCCTCTGGTTTTAAGGAGCACCTTGAGTGCTGCTGTTTGTGGTTCCCTGCATTGTGGTGGTAAATTGCCCATTGTGGGAGTGTCTCACCAAGGGGAATTTGCCACAAAAGTAGAACACAAGGGTGACTACTAAGAGGGCACAAAGGAAGCAAAGAAGCACTGTGAGCCACTCAGATGTAAACCACCCCGACATGTAAAGGTGTATCGGATCCAAACGTGCTCAGTGAGGGACTTCTGGAGGCCATGACACCTCCAGCCATATGATCACACGGTGCCTCCAGGACAGGCAACAGGGTGACCCAAAGCCTGAGTTCGGGGTGGATCAGCCCTTATGTGAACTCACCGGGATGAGCTGAGGGGGGGGAGGTGCCAACGTGGGCTTCAGGACCACGTGGCGGAGTGTGCCTCCCTGATCTAACAAACTAGTCCAACAATAAAGATGACAGACAGGTTGGAGGGGACAGAGGAGGGGGCTACTCGCTTACCCTCAAGCAGCTGAAGAAACAGACAAAACCGGGGCCTACTTACCAAATGAACCAAGGTTCTGGGTGTCGCCAACAGGAGTCCCTGTTCAGGTGCTAGGCGTTGCGGGCTCTCCTCAGGCCAGCTGTGAAGACCCTAACCTGGATTGGGTCCCCTGCCGATTGGGGGGGCAAGAGGCATGGAGTAACAACACACAGACCCCGGGAGTCGGGTAGAAGCAAGCACTAGGCGAGGTGCTGCAGGCTCGTTTAATGCAGGAGGGGGCAGGAGCCTTTATTAAAAATATTAAGGTTGTATTCTACTATTAAATATTAAGATTTTATTCTACTATTAACCTTTATTTTAACTTTCTTCCTTATTTAAACTTCTATAAGATCTTAGACTTTTGTTTCTTAGTCAAATTTTGCTTCTTATTAACTTTTACTTTTAGGTTAACATTTTCTTCCGTAAGGACTAGGTATGGGGCAAGGCAATAGCCGTCTGCTTTTTGTACATATGCTTGAAAGTATGCTCAAGGTAAGAGGTGCTATCGTGAACTCACAAGAATTAACTAGCTTTATAGATTTTATTGAACAGGTTTGTCCTTGGTTTCCTGAATAGAGTACCTTAAATGTAGAGATTCCTCTACTAGAACAAGCCAGAGCCTTACACCAACAATTTCACCTTTGTCCTAGCAGTCTGCACCGCCTTCTACCAGACTTACCCATCTCTCAATGCAAACATCTGAGCAGATCTTGTATTACATGTGCACCCCTTGCTCCCTTAGGCCCCCTCAATCAATATGGAGTTAACCCATGTGGTCTCCTACCCAATGCCCTCTGGCAAATGGATGTCACCCATTATAACTCCTTTGGTAATCTTAAGTATGTCCATGTCATTGTTGACACCTACTCCTCCTTTCTTTTTGCCATCGCGTAAACCGGCGAAGAGGCCTCACATGCCATTAAGGCGGTCAAATCAGCAATACTTGTAATGGGAGTGCCATGGACCCTAAAAACTGATAATGGGCCAGCTTACACCTCTCTACAATTCCAATCATTCCTGTCAACATGGAAAATTAGCCACTCCCTTGGTATCCCTTATAATCCATAGGGACAATCCATTGTGGAGTGGGCAAATAGGACCCTCAAAGAAACATTACAAAATTTGCTACCCCTGAGTCTAAAAGGGACCCTCACCTGGCTCTAATTGAAACTCTATTCAGCATTAATTTCCTGTCCTTCGATGAAAATGGGTTGAGCCCGGCCTACAAACACAGGCCTACACCCCTGCCACTAGTGAAATGGAAGGACTCCATAACATGTCAATGGCAACCGCTTGCCCCCTTGTTAACAAGAGGGCGAGGCTATGCTTGTGTGTTTCCTCAGACAGAAACAAAGCCAGTATGGGTTCCAGCGAGAGATGTGAGACCAGAAACTGATCAACAGGACCCCCAGGACCCAGAGACCTCACTGCTATCTGGATAATTGGTTGGCTCTTCCCTGCCCCTCCATGGCCCATGACCTCTGGGCCTTGGTCCCCTCCCCACCTATACTCTTGCCCTTATCGCTTCATTCCCCAGCCTACCCCACCCTCTATTCAACTAATTCTACTCTTGGCTTCCCCACCATGGACCCAGTTACTTCCTGGGAATCACTCAATGGCTCCTGGCCCCTAAATAACTCTCTATGCTTCACTACCAACAACACATCCTCATGCATTGGGCTGTTCAACCTGACCGTCCAAGATTATGCTGGCAGTGCCTCCTTGGGTTACACACTTAAACTCCAGGGCCTTTCCCCTACCTTCAACAACACCAATGTAACCTTGGTCCTCATTGCACTGGGGACAATAGTAACAGGGGAGGCAGGGGGGACCACCACCCCTCTGCCTCCATTTTGCCCTGCCATTCTACACCCACTGTTTCCCAACTGCCCATGCACACTCTCCCTTGCACCCTTTTTCCTTGCTATCCCTATACCATGGCAGAGATGCCACCCTGAGCCCAACCATGCCAGCTCTCCCTTTTGCAGCTTCAGCTGCTCCCCCTCTAATTACCCCCTAGGATCTTGGAGACAACTGGCCCCCACCTATCCCTGTGGCATTAAGATTTCCCATCCCAACCGCGAATCAATACTCGGTATCTGGGACCTCTGTGGGGCGCATGTCTGCATGGACATGAGGCCATTACTGGCACAGCAGGGCCTTCAGCTTTCCAATGGCACTTACACTAACACCAGTCCTTCTACTTGTGCCAAAAACAAAATCCTTACATCCATTGAGCACATGACATCCTGGCCCCCTATTTGCATGCAGCCCCCATCTGACTTATTGCTAGCCAATGTTACCTCTGACCCTCAGGGACAACTCAACTGCTCTGATACCAACACCACCTGTGTACTGGTGGCCTGCTGGAACCATCCAGCTCACATAGTTCTCTTTATGCATGAACCCATGGCCCTTTGGGTTCCAGTCACCAATGCAACCCACTTCCATGCTGTCACCCCTACAGAGCAGACAGACTTGTCACAACCCCCTGCTTAAAACAGGATTTCGGGGTCACTGCTGCTCTCATCTCAGCCATCATCCTTGCATTAGGTTTGGCCGCCACCGCTGCAGTGGCTATCACCCAATCCCCCACTACTGTGGAGACACTCAATGAGGCTGTGTCCAGAACCTCCTCTACCTTTCACACTCAGTTCCTTATCAATCAGCATCCTCACCAGGCAATTAATGTGTTACAACAACAAATTGATCTCTTAAGTGAAGAGCTGGCAATTACATGGCTCTGCTAGCTTGTGACCCTCACTTTAGGTCACTTTGTCTCACCCCCTATAAAGTACAGAATATTACTGAAGCGTGCCTACAACTCACGCACTATATTCATGGCCGCTGGAATAAAAAGTTTCTTAATTCTTCTATATTACTAACTAATCAAATTATTGCTCTAAATTATACCTGTACCCCCATGCTGAACATCAATTCAGGGTTCTTAGAGAAAATCTGGTCTAATCTAAAAGCACTGTTTGACCCGTCTTGGATCATCATTTACCTACTCCTGACAGGAATAATTATTCTTCTCTTTCTACTTCTTAAATGCCTTGTTCTTCATTCCCGCAGTCAGAAAAAATTCAATCACTCAGTGTATCAGGCCCTCAGAGCAATACACGAAGATGATTTCAACCCGCCCTATGTAGCCCAACAGACTTGGCTTGCACAAATGTACGAGGCCTCCTATAGATAATTCCCCACCTCGACTGATCCCCTGGGATGATATCCTTTGGAGGGCTCGTAGTCAATGATGTGTAAGACCCTGTTGGGCTGAATCAACCTAAGCCAGGACATGGACATGTATGTCCATACTCCAATGATGGGTAAGGTTCATGCCTGAATAGGACAACCTAAGACAGGCACAGTCCATGATCCTGGGGTCATCCTGAGGTGGAGCTGCCTACAGGCTCTTGCTGGACAGTCATTTTTAAAGAAAAAGGGTGGAAATGTAGCAGGAGGCCTCCAAAGAGGTGCAGACCCAGAGCCCTGGGATTCAGTGAGAATTCACTTCACTTCTTGGTCCACAAATAGCCTGCCAAAAGTAGCCCACACCTCCATACCCTGCTCATGAGCCCAATGACTGCTGACAGACTGCGTGGCGTGGACCAATCATAAAACGATACGCTGACTAAAGGGACTTAGGGGCAGAGAAAAGGGAAATATAAGGCCTGCCCTCTCCTGCATTAAACGGGCCTGCAGTACCTCGCCTAGTGCTTGCTTCTACCCGACTCCCAGGGCCTGTGTGTTGTGACTCCGCGCCTCTTGCCCCCCCAATCAGCAGGGTACCTGATCCAGGTTAGGGTCTTCACAGCTGGCCTGAGGAGAGCCCACAACACTTTGGGACTGTTTACAATGCCCCCAGTCTAAGATATTCTGTCATAGCAGTTCAGTGTACAAAAGACCCTTACCATTTGATTATTGAACAGAAGAAAGAGGGGAAGATATTTCAGAGCAAGGTGTGAAGAATCTGGAAGTGGGTATCATGAGTTTATTATTATGTAGAGTGAACCCTTTTTCACCCTTCATCTATTTGTGAAATAATGTTGGCTGTGATTAGTCATGTGGTTTTTAGCTACATTAGATTGCTCATAAAAACAGCTTCTTTGGATATAATTGAGAGACTAAATACTGTTTTATAAACATTGAACACTTTGCTCTTCCAAATAGACATTAGCTGAGTAAGAGTCTGGGGGACTCTTTTAATACTTTAAATGTATTTAGATCTTACCAATTTTGTACTTTAAAAATACTGCTTTACATAACATGTATGATAATCAATGCAAGAAAGCCAAAGAAAAGATTCATAGTCAGTAAATGTACTGTCCCCACAGCAGGAAATAATTATGGTCTGCAAAGTGGGAGCAGAGTCATCTCAGAATTAGCTGACTTCAATGTATTAATTTTGTATTTGGCTAATAGAGGCTCTCCAAAATGATACTGGGAATGCATGGCATCATTTGCCAGGGCTATGATTTGTTCTGACTTCTTAAGCATCAACTGGCAGTATTTCAACAGTACTTAAGTATGACACATTACAAATGATCAATTTGTGTACCAAGAAGAGCTTAGATTCTCCCTGGCTTGCAAGGAAATGCCAAAGACATTCATGGTCTGACATGCTCAAAGAGGAAACATATTTAAATTCTTAAGGACAGAGAAATTGCTAGTTCTTGAACTTGGTCAACACCTTTCAGCCAGAACTGCTTCAGAGACAAGTAAGATATATGAACAATCCCATACTGGCCCCACATGTTCCTAATATGTCCAGAGCAAATCAGAGTATTGTGATAGGAGGTTCTCCTGACCTGCACTCTACTCAAGTATATTGCTGTAATGAGTCCGAAGGCAAAGATACTGGTGCTATCTGGGAACTGGGGAGATAGCTCAGTGGGTAGTGCTTTCTGTGCAAACGTGAGGATGTGAATTTGGATTCCCAACACCCACATGAAAGCCCAGGTGCAGTAGCACACATCTGTAGCCTCAGAGATTGGTGGGGGGTGGCAATGGGAGGGTCCAAAGTAGAGAGCTCCAAGCTCAGTAAGCTCAGTGAAAGATCCTATCTCCAAAAATAAGATAGAGAGCAATAGAAGAAGTCACCATAACATACCCTCTGGCTTCTGTGTGTGCACTAGCACACACACACACACGCACACACACAAATAATAATAAATAAATGGATTCCATATGCTGTCTAAACTAGGCTCAGTTCCTTCCATTTTGCCCTATTCTGCACTTTTTCCACAGCTCCAACCCAGAATCTCTGCTTCTCTATCTGTACTTCACAATTGGAAATTTGGATCTCCAAGTAGACAATGACTCTGATGTCTAGCTTCTAGGACTTGGTTTTTGCCTTTCACTTCCATTACATTTTGCCAGTGTCATTGTCGTTTGTGTATGCTCAAAGGCATGGAATGTGCCTTTAGTGTATGGGAACATTTGGGCATAATTTGTTATCTCTATGACGGGCAGCTTTGCTTGCAGAAGCAGTTTTTTGCTGATCTGTATTTTCATTAGTTAGCTTGGCTTCTTTTCATGCAGAGAAAAGCCCACAACTAGTCAAAATGTGATATGTGTATGTGCGGAGTCAGACAATGTGAGGGCCATACAGAGAAGCTGTTGTATTTTCAAATTGAACCCACATCATCATCCCTTCTTCTGGTAATAGTGTCCCTGCAGCCCAAAGTGAGAACCGTGACTCATCAGAGGGTCCACGAGGATGGTAAGTCTATAGAAATAATTTAACTAAATGAAATCAATTTGGTAGATCATAGAATGTCAAGTTGAATATTTGATTAATGCAGTGTTCATTGTATTTTCTTGGCTTATTGACACACTGTTGGTTTTTGGCAGACCATTTCAACATCAACATGTTTAATTTATCAAACATAAGTAGAAGATGGAGTTCTTTTGTAAAGATTAACAGGTGTGCCTGCCACTTCTCATGATGTGTTATTTCCTATGACCTTATTCCACACTAACAATGTGAACACTGCTGATCCTAATGAAAAGTACTGAATGTTAAGATACTGCCACTCCACATCTAGTGCTGCCTCACTATCATGTTTGTAAAAGATGGTGTGAAAAAAGATACCCATATTTTTTAAAGAACCAAGGAACGAACATTTTAATAAGGTATGCATTCTCATATTCAATGAAAAATTTCCATGACAAATCACAGATTGGTTTAATGTCTGCTTTAAGGAAAAATACACTGTACCCAAGTAAGGCCTATTTAAACAATAAATGAGGAGAGATTGGGGTCTCATGTTACAAGATTTCAGTGCAGCACTTAAATGATCATGAAAATGAGACAAAAAGCAGTAAATACATCACCCGTCAAAACCAGACCGACTTTAATTTACTGCAAATAGTGTACATATTTCTATGGCATACAGGGCAGCATATATGAAGAACTGGGACTCTGTTATTAGATAGACTTTAATTACATTTTTTGTTTTTAAATATCTTTGTACCATTCATTGTATAACAATCTTAAACCAAGTCTCACATCAACCCTCTTTGAAAAGGAATCATGAATTTTTATTTATAGAGGTCTAGTAGCACAGTTAATAAAATACTACTCAACCTAGCAAAACTGGAAAACAGCCTCTATGTCTAACCTCAGTTGTATTCATCAGCTACTGAATACAAAATACATACAAAAAAAATTCATCTTCAAATGCTGTGCGTTGCAACACCAAGAATTCATTCTAATTAAATTAGCACACAGGTCTGTAGGCTGGCCGACATGGGCTGTGCTAGGTAACCATAACTGGGCAGTACTGTATTGGTGGGCTTGGCTGCAAAGTGCAATCTGGGTTCAAGTTTGATCCTTGTGTACTGAAAGGAAAGCAACTTTCTAAGATGAATAGTCAGATCACTAGATCCAAATTAATTAGAACAAGCAAAATTGACATCTATGCACAAAATCTGGAAACTTTCGATAGTCATGAGCTTTATGGTTAAGTTCAATATCAACAGACTTAGGAAGTTTTCCACAGTAGGAGGGGATGATGCTAAATATTTGCTATATAATAATGCAAGCTGTCAAATGGTCTAAAGAGCCATGAGTTCATTGTTAAGCATTAGCAGTATAACAATGGGTTATTTATTCAGTACAAATGGAATAAGAAGAGTGATTACTTATGATTGATTTTCAAGGAGAAAAGTAAACTCCAAAAAGACATATACGTGGAAAATTATAAGAAAATTTTAAATGAAGACATAACCAGTGGTTATTTTCGAGAAACTAGATACTAGATGATTTTTAATTCTTTCCTTCTACATGTTTTTCAATGTTTTCCAAATCAGATTAGCTATTGCACTTTTTTTCCATTTTAAACAGTTATTGAGCTGGGCATGGTGGTATACACTTGTAATTCTAGCACTTGAAATAATGAGGCAGGAGGATTGCCATGAGATCAAGCCAAGTCTGGGCTACCTAGTGAGTACCGGGCTAGCCAGGACTTCATTGCAAGATCCTGTCTAAGAGACTCAAAACAAAAACCAAAGTAACAACAACAACAGAAAGTTGTCACTGAACAACTGAATTACACTCGCTTTCCATCTTTGCAAACTTAAACTCTTATGTGTGACAATAGCATCATCATGTTAATGTGTCTAAACTGAGGAAAGAAATGTCAAAGTATGCTGTAAATTATAAGCAAAAAGCATAAGGAATTACTTGGCCATATCTAAATACCAGTTAATATTCTGTAGTTTGTCTTTTTTACTATGGGATTCTAAAATGTCTTTATCTCATTGCTTAAATGATAGTTTCACTGAGTCAAACTTGCTAGGCTTTAAGAGATCCTGGCCTCCATTGCTGGTTCTGGAAGTCGATTTAATTTTCGTTGGGTTGAAGTTACTTTCTTGGCTCTCTTTAAGCTCTAGTGTGTCTTTAGTGTTCTGCCGTTTCACTGCAGTTTCCAGTGGTGTGTGAATGTTTTACCTGTTTGATCTTTTTGTTGTTGTTGAAGCTAGAGATCAATATGATACCTATAAATAATACTAGAAATTCAAAATTATTCATTATTTTTTTGCTTATTTGTTTTAAACTACATATATTCACTTACATACGTGCATGTGTATGTGCACGCCTGTGTATGTGCACACATGTGTGCATGTAGAGGTCAGAGAACAACTTTGGGAATCAGAGGACAGTTGCAGGAGTCAGTTCTACCCCTTGAGTCTTGGGAATCTAACTCAGGTTGTCAGGCTCGCACCTTTACCTGCTGAGCCGTCGAACCCATCTCACAGCCCCCAAATGCTTGGAACATTTCTGAGTTGTTACTCTCTTTCTGAACCTTCGTTTACCTTCTCTATCTTCTGTTTTATTTAATTATGTTTTGTATTTTCGGTCACTTCTCCATGGGCTGTATTCTGGGTAAAACCTTTTATTTCAGTCATTATTTGGTTCCTTTTTTTCAACTACAGCTTGTAATTTCTGAAAAGTGTCTTCTTCATCTTGCTTTCTCTTCCTTTGAAATATGTAACTGGTGGCTACTTCGTAGTTCGTACATGTCTTTTCAAGATTTCCCGTGTTTTGAGCTGTATTGGCCAGCTGGACTTTTCTAGACTGTCATTCATATTTGCTTTCAGGGCTTCATTCTCCCAAGACTGTTCCATCCCAGGTCATTGCCCAGGATGCCACCTTGGAGGGGCTTTTAGTGGGGTTGTTTCTTGGCTCTTGTTTCCTCCCTGCACAGACTCCAGATTATCGCCTGTCAATGTAATCATGGACCATCAAGTGGGGTCCTGAGGATAAATAGTGACTTGGAACTTAGCTGCTTTTCAGATTTTAGTGTTACCTCTTCAGAGGGGGGAATGTTGGAGGGGAGGGAGTGGGCATGGACTTGATCAAAACACCTTATATGCATGTATGAAATTCTCAATAATGTTTTTGTAAAAGTTAAAAAAAAATAAAAAATAAAACATGGATTAAAAAAAGGTACTAAGATGAAGTGAAAGGCACTGATCACGTGTTTGTATAAAATCTTTCAAAGCTACAAACAGCTCTAAAGATATAGGTCATCATTATTTCCTCAAGGGATTTGGAAATCATATTGTGTTAGGTTTACTATACAGATGCCTAATCGAGTTTGCATAGTATGGTGAAAGCTTTAATTATCTGAAAAAAAGTGTAAAAGTCAATGCAGTTCTAACATTCCACAATTTATGCATAGCTAGAGATCTAAAATTTTTTACTGTTGAGAGAAATCGATGTTTAGCCCCTGTGCCTTTGGACCTTGCTTTTAAATTATTATTTGTACCCAAGAAAACAATGGGCTGATCGTGTCTTTATTGCCAACTTTGTTTTATTCAGTGAGAACTTACTTCTTTCTGTAAATGAGCATATATGATGGAGAGAAAAACAATTGACTCTAGAAACTCCTATATTTTACCACTGGGCTCTACAGGAAAATATGGAGAATTCTCTGTGCATTTTCACTGTTAATCTGTTATCTATGGCATATATATATTTATAAAATTTCTCTATTTTGTATGATTTTAGCAGAATATTCACAATATTTATAATACCAAGCATTTCTACAGGTACAGAAATATAAAATTTTCATATTTTTTTCTGGGCTATGAAACTTCTTTTTAAACTACACTGCTGACAATTCCTGGGAAAAGAGCAGATGTGTGTCTGTGAGTTGTATGTTTTTGTGTGTTGTGTGTGTCTATGTGTTGTGTGGGGTGTGTGTGGTGTATATTGTGTGTTGTGTCTACTTGTGTATTTACACTTGTCTGTGGTTCGCATATTTCTTGGCTGAGCTAACCAGAGTCTGCTCCCTCTCTTCTGATGCAGACCCACGTTCCAACTTCTTGCACTGTGCGGTGCTTCGGTGTGGTTTGTTTTTGCTTGCATCTGAAGATAATTTGAGAGAAACAGAAACATAGAATTTGATTTGGCCCAATTTCTTTTAAAAATTTGACCATTCCAGCCATTTCTATATAAGGAGAAAGAGTCAGAGACAAATTAGTCCATGAAAAATGTGAACCTGAAGACTTCCTCAAATCCCATATTTCAACAAACCAATCCCCAAATGCCCAAGACATAGTCCTTGGCTCTGAGGACTGTGACATCGTAGCACCAGCTTTACCCATCCTTGGCAATTCTTTTGCTTGTTCACACTTTGCCATTGAGGTTTTCTTTTCAAGATGACTCTTGAGAAGGGTTGAGTTTAACGAGGATGAATACTGTGCTCTCAGAGTCGCAAAAGGTCCAAGTCAAAATTTTATTTTCAGGCACCAGTGTAAAATATTTAGGCGTGGAAGACTCTACCCCCAAATTAGATCAAAATTAGAAAGCATCTCTAAACCATGGAACATCCAAGTCAATGAAATACTTCTTGTGCATGTTAATAGAAGTTTTGAAACTGTGGTATGGGTTTATTATGAAATTAGATGGAAAAGTAGAATATGACATTATGTGATGCTCCATCATTATAGTTTTGATTCCTTTAAAAGGGGAATGGTGCCGCACATCTTTAATCCCAGCATTCGGGAGGCAGAGGCAGGCGGATCTCTGTGAGTTCAAGGCCAGCCTGGTCTACATAGTGAGTTCCAGGACAGCTGGGGCTACAGGGAGACCCTGTCTCAAAAAGACCCCCCCCAAAAAAAAGGTGGTGGGGGGAATGGAAAATATTCAGGAAAAAAATGCCATAAACCTTCATTAGTCATTATGATCTTATTTGAAGAATATGAGTTTATCAATTTGCAAGTGTATTTTAGAGCATCACAAGTTTAAGAAGACTGTCTTTCTAGATACCTGGGTTCTAGTGCTATTAGCACATCTTATGGTATACTAATAAGAACTTCATGTTTGTATCTTTGTGGTCTGAAAGCACTATTATCTCAAGGCTGTATTGTGTTTCATGTCTTGTTTTGTTGACTCATCAAAATATATTTTAAGTTTTCCTTTAGATAATATTGGAATTATGTGGCTGCTTACACATTTTTTAGTGTTGGTAGATGTCACATACCATGTACTGCACCTTCAAGTGCCATTTCTGGTGAAATATTTGCGTTGGTGAACCCCAAATGGACAGATCTAGCAGGAGGTGCCATGAAGGTTCCATTTGATGTAGAGAATAAGTGCCAATATGTGCTTACAACCAGACATTGAAAGCAGAGGTGGGGGTGGAAATCCTTTCCTTCTTGGCTTTCTTGATCCTGGTACTCCCACGCAGTCACTCTTCTGTAACTGCTGTGTGTTATTTATAAACTCCAATGTGTGGTAGGCAACATTCATTCATCATGGACAACGCCTCATGCAAAGTCACTTACCAAATAACTGAGTACATTTTTTTTTCAGTATAACTTTCTAACATGGTCATAGTGAATTTTCATCCTACTATTCAGAAAAGGAAAATCTTTAGAATGTTACTCTTAAATACCACTGTTGCTTCAGCTGCTGCATTCCAGACACTAGCACAAACTGTAAAGAGCACTTTTCATCTATAAGGAGCTGTGCATTTTCTACTTCTTTTTCATCAACAGAAATATTTTCTCTATAATCAAAGACTGATACTATCTAGTACCTTAAGGAATACTTTGTGTGAATATTTCTGAGAAGTTTTTTGAAATATGTTATGCAATCTACAGGAGACCATAGACATTACCTCTAATGTGGTCTAAATTATATTCAAATCACATGAGTAGCCTATTTAAATTGTCCTTGGAAAAGTCTGACAGTGGTTCATATATAAATTCCAGCCTATGCCATTTAAGGTGGACCAACTGCATTTAATGTTTTGAAAGGACATTTGTCCTCATCACTCTGGTTGAATTGTTTAAGGGGAAAGTCATTTTTCAAGCAGAAAACATCTTATTGTTTATAAGAATCTGTATAGAATAAAAAATAGAGCCTACTTTGAAATCTATAAATCTTGAAAGCTGTAGAGTATTGCTCTATCTGGAGGATCGGATGGGTTTAATAAAGCTGATGAACATCATTTTACCTAGAGAAAAATACTGTTCTATGTGTAGCAAGTTTTTGACATTCTGTACCCATAAGTAGCTAATAGACTCAATGTCTAAAGAGTCAAGAGGACAACTCAGTCTATGAGGAAGCAGAGATGTTGAAAACGGAACTGAGGTGGAATCACCAGATGAATGGGAGCAAAGCCTGAGAAGGCAACAAATAAATAGAAATAGATAAAGCTGTTCCATTCTTTTTTATCTTATTTGCTTGTTTGTTAAGCCATGTACAATGAAAAATAATAGCTCTTATTTTAAGTGCTGAACTTAACTTCTCTTTCTTTTGCCTTTCCTTGTTTCCCTCTTTTCATCCCTTCCTTCCTTCCTTCCTTCCTTCCTTCCTTCCTTCCTTCCTTCCTTCCTCCCTCCCTCCCTTCCTTCTTTCCTTCATATTCCTGCTGCTCTATCTCTTTTATAAAAATTTATTTATTTTTATATAAATTGTGTGTATGAGTGGTATGCCTGTATGTGTCTAAGCGCACCCATGTCCTGCAATGCCCGTGGAGGACAGAAGAGGGTGTCAGATTCCCTGGAACTGGAGTTACCAATGGTTGTTAGCTACCATGTAGGTGCTAGGATTCGAACCCATGTCTTTTGCAAGAACAGCCAGTGCTCTTAACTGCTGAGCCATCTCTCCAACCCCTCTGTCTCCTTCTCTACTCCCTCTTCTCTTCCTTTTCTCCTCTCCTTCTACCAGGGCCACAGGGTCATTTTGAAGTAAACAAAAGCTCAAATTAGCAACTGGGGCAGAATCAAATCAAACAGAGAATCACCTACCGAAGTCTTTCCAGTTTTGTAGCATCCTAAAAACTCACTTAAGAATCTGTGCACTGTCAAAATACTTTTTTAAGTTATTTGTTTGTTTATTTATTTTGAGACTAAGTTAGCCTAGAACTTGCTTTGTAGACCAGACTGGCCAGAAATTCACAGATATTTCCCTGCCTCTGTCTCCTGCGTGCTGGGATTAAAAATCTGTGCCACCATGCTGTACTCTTAAACTATCCTTTTTAATAATAAAATACTAAGTATTGTTTCAAAATTAAAATAGCTTCTCCAACACCCAATTGTTTCTTTCAAACAAACTCTTAAAACTTGATATTCTGATGTAATAAAACCATTATATAGTTAGCAGAGTAAAACAATCAAGAAAGTGAAGAGAAAATCCACAGAATGGGAAAAATCTTCACCAGCAACACATCTGACAGAGGTTTAGCATCCAGGATATATAAAAAATTCAAAAAGCCACAAAGAATCAAGAAAACAAATGACCCAATTAAAAGATGGGCTAAAGATCTGAACAGAGAGTTCTCAAAGGAAGAAATAAAGATGGTTAAGAAGCATCTTTTTTTTTTTCTGAGTGTTGATTTATTATTCTAAAATTTGAATTCAGGGACTGAGAGAAAACTCATTTATCTACCTAATTGTGAAAGCCTATCTTGAGAAAGGAGCCCAGCAGCAGTCAGCTCACAGTGGAGCTTGGGGTGGGTACATTTTCATAGAGGTGCTGCAGGACCAGGTCTGTCCACTTCATCTCCAGCTCCTTCGCAGATTCTATGGTACCACCCACCGCTTTCTTGTTCCAGCTCAGGGCACTCATTCAGTATTACTGAAACATCTTTGTAAGGCAGCTTGTTTTCTCACCAAGAATCATCAGTCAAATCCAGGATCCTTCCATCTCTTTGTACTTTGCAGTTCATTTTCCTGAAGCTTTGATCTTGTCAGAGCCACAGCAGGGATGCTGGTTTCCTCCAGACCCTGCCCTCCACGCACCTCAGAAACATCTTAAAAAGTGTTCAACATCATTAGTAATTAGGGAAATGCAAATTAGAACCACCTTAGGATTTCATCTTACCCCAGTCAGACTGGCTAAGATCAAGAGAAGAAATGATACCAAAGCTGGAGAGGATGTGGAGAAAGGGGAACGGTCATCCACTGCTGGTGGGATTGTAAACTCATGCAACCACTATGGAAGGCAGTGTAGAGAACTCTGAAGAAAACTAAAAACGATCCTACCATATGACCCAGTTATACCACTCCTTGGCATATACCCAAAGGATCATCCTGTTGCAGAGACACTTGTACAACCGTGTTTGTTGCTGCTCTTTTCACAATAGCTAACAGATAGAAGCAACCTAAGTGCCCCTCAGCTGATGAGTGGTTAATGAAAATGTGGTTCATTTATACAATGGAGTTCTATTTGGCAGTAAAGAAAGATGAAATAATGGAATTTGCAGGTAAATGGGTAGAACTAGAAACTGATCTACTAAGTGAAATAACGCAGGCTCAGAAAAACAATGTGTGTTCTCTCTCCCTTATATGTGAGTATATATCCTGATACAACTGCAGGAACCAGGAAAATGGAAGAGGTAAAGGGAAAGAAGGAACCCGATAGTGAAGAACAGTAGAAGGCAGGTATTACCAAGGTAGAAATGTGTAAAATGGGGGTATTTAAATAGGAGGAGGAGAGGAAGGACTATATAAGGAAATATGAGGATAAAGGGGAAGAAGGAGCTCAAGAGAGTTGGGACCATAGCAGACAGGAATTATCAAGGGAGAAATGAGGAAAATGGGGACACTTTAAATGGGGAGGGTGGATAAGACAGACAGACAGAGAGAGAGAGAGAGAGAGAGAGAGAGAGAGAGAATAAATAATGCCTAGCTTAGTTCCTAGCTAGAAAAAAAAAACAGAGGGAATCATAGTAGTCCAAAAATCTACTGAAAAATTACACTTACAATATCTCTACATGAGTCCAGTCCATGTGTATAACTGAAGGCTACGTAACAAGAAACAGTGCCAGACAGGAGAAACCTTCCTTTGAGTTGTTGGACAGGGTAGTCCAAGAGACTCCCAAAATTCCACAGGTTATGGCCACAGCCTTTGAGTGCCTCCCAGAACTTGAAGTTAGAACCCTACTGCTGAAGACAAGAATTACTTTGGACACAGGATTTGAGGCAATGGAGCTGGAACTGGCCTGGAAGCCACCTCCTCTGAAGGCTAGGTCACATAGCTTTGGAGAGCACTATGCAAGCTGCTAAGGGAGAACATCAATCGATGGTACAATCCCAGCTTCAAGGCCCAAAAACCACACCAATGACCAGCACAGCAAATGACATTGGTGCAGTAGAGGCACTTTTATCTTGGAGATAATCAATAGCTACCTAATTGGATTTAAGCCCACTCAGTGGGAGGAAACTCAATATGCTACTATAAACTTAGCTAAATACACATAGCTGGAGACGTCATAGATCTTAGAGAAAACCTCAAGGCTCTCATATCCCTAGACAAATATAATTTCTTACTATCTGCAAAATATGGATCCTTATATTTATAGACAAGTATCTCAGTCAAAGAAGCTTCTTTTTCAACAGAGATTAGTATAGTGTTCCACACCTGGTCACACACAGAGATTGTCTGTGAATTTCTTAAGCCTAAGTGGCACATTGACAATGAAACTTCTACACCTAAGGCTCACAGAACATAGAACAAGGAATGAAGAGAACATGAATGCATCTTTCAGTTCTCATCAATGAAGCTCTTTCATGTAACAACAGAGGGCCAGGAACACAAAAGGTTACAAATGGCCAAAATATAGAGAATAAGAGTCTACGGAGTTTGGGTCCTTATACAGATGTCCTATATTAAAATCCACCTACCTAGGACTCAGAGACCATTGAAGAAGAGGGGGCAGAAAAAGTGTAAGAACCAGGGAGGTGCATGGCTGTATGGAAATAGAGTTCTCCAGGCTCCTGAGATCTTCTCATATGATCCTACAGCAATAGTGTCAACATGCACAAGACCCATGCAAACACAAGCTGACAAAAACCCAGCACAGAACTGTGGAAATGGACAGCAGGCCCAAATTTTAGTCAGAGAATTATTGGCAGCTGATTACTGCTGGGTGAGGAAGAGCTGATCTTCTTAAAGGAGAGGGCAGGGTGGATTCTAGATACGCTGACTAGACCTCAGTGGATGAACTTGAATTGAGGGACAACTGGGGACACTAACTTGGCATGATAGGCCTTAACACAAATGACAGAATATATGAATTCCACTGGAGGTGTGGGGGGGCTTTGGGAAAGGGCTAATGAGTAAGGAGATATAAAGATGATTAAGAAAAGATGTTCTGTGTGAAAGACACAAAAATTCAATAAAAATTAAATAAAAATAAAATAGGGTATTTGAACAAAAAAAAAAGAAAGACAAACTAGGTTAAGCTGGACATGGTGGCACATGCCTATAATTACAGTATATGGGAAATTCAGGTAGAAGGATTGTGAATCTGAGGCTATCCTGGGCTACTCAGAGAGTCTAAAGCCATTTTGTCTCTATAATGAAACCCTGTCTCAAAAACAAAAGTAAGGGACTGGAGAGATGGCTCAATGATTAATAGCACTGACGACTCTTGCAGAGAACCTGGGTTCAGTTCCCAGCATCTACATGTTGGTTTACAACCATCCTAGGTATGGTTCCAGGGGATCTGACACCCTCTTCTGACCTTTGAAGACATTGTACATGAGTGCACTTACACACATACAAGCAATACACTCATACACAAAAACAAAAATAAATAAAATATTTTCAAAGTAATTATTACTGAGTTGTAGTCATATTACACTGAAAGGATTTTCTGTTGGAAATGTTTTTTAGAGATTCTAGCCATATCAAGAAATATGCAGTTCCTAATAGTGGCAGAGAAAGAGGCAGTTTTATAGAGTAGGCAGAAGTACTAATTAGAAAAGATTATTTAGGGAGAAATTTGATAATAAATATCACAATATAAAGCTTGGCCTGAGGAGATGATCCAGTCAGTAATGTTCCAGCCATGCAAGCACGAGACCAGACCTCAGATCCTCAGAATCCACATGAAAAGCTGTACATGATGGCCCAGGCCTGTAATTCTAGTACTTGGGGCAAGGGTTGTAGATAGGAGGATCTTGAAGCTATTTGGCCATTCAGCCTAGACAAACTGATGAGATTCAGGTTCACTGGCAGATGCTGTTTCACAAAGTAAAGGTAGAGAGTAAGAAACTGAAAAAGTACCTGTCAACCCTGGGACTCCACATACATAGGTACCCATATTCACATGTACCTGCACACATGTGCACATGCCTATACACCAAGGATATATAACAGACACACAACATAACACATACACTAATATATGTGTATATATACACATATATGTACAACTTCTATAGACTTTGACTCAGTTGTGCCTCTTTCAGAGCTCATCTATCTGAAACAATCTTGCAAACATGAGAATAGACAAGTATGTTCACTACAGCATCATTCATGATAGTGAGTCCTAGAAATAATAGTGGTATTACTAGACACCATAAGCCATTATAATGAATAATTAATGCTCAAATAGATGAACATGATGGACATTTATCATCTTTCACTGAATAAAAAAACAGTTTATAAAGTAGTGTGTACAGCATCAGTATTATATGCTATAGTCTCATTCCAGTATTGTGTCAGGAAATGAAATTATCAATAATTTGCATAGGATAAATTATATGACAGAGGGCATATGGATTTCTTATTTTCTAGGTGAGGAGGGTTTCTGTCTTTCCTATTTATTTCCTATGACTCTCCACTATTATAACACAATTTCAACAAGCTTACCTACATTTGTACTTTTATAATGATAATTAAAAGTCAGTATGGTGGAGAAATACTGTAAAGAACATAAAAAGTTGTAGAAAGCATATATTTTGTGGAAAACTAGCTTGTTAAAAATTTTCAGTAATTTTCCAATTACTAATATTTGTGGGAGGTATTCTTATGAGGAAAATCATGTAGGTAAACTTCCATATCTCTTGGTTAACAATATCCAGCATCTTAAGTCATTTTAAGAGCATTAGTAAATATATCTTGTCATCTTTCTTTCTTAATCAGATGTTAAAGATAAACAAATTGGCTCCCACTCCTGCTTTAAAAATCCATTCATGATCCTTCTTCCTTACAAACTTAACTCCTCCAGAGCATACAAGCCCAAGATTCCCAAGTGAGGTCCAAGTACTTCAATTTCCTTTTGTGGATGTGGCCAGAGAGCTCATTTGTAAGGATGCTCCAGTGGATATCCTTTATTCTATAATTCCAAATGTAACAGCTATAAACTGAGTTTATAAATTATGGTGTCAATTTGTACAAAACACTGAACATGAACACTTGAAACAATGTTGCTCTTGTGGGTACAGTTTTTATTGGCACTGAAAACACAGGTGTAATGATGACTTAATTGTTCAGAGTTGAATTAAAAGGACACTTGAGGTATTCCCAGATAAGACTGTGGAATGAACCCCTCATTGTAAAGCAAGATTTCAGTAGCAATCAGTTTTCTAGTGTCATTCAAAATACAAAATTATGTGTCCTCTCACAAAATTGCAGAACTAGAAGAAATATTATAGTTTATTTAATTCAATTTCTCATTTTAGAGATGAGAACATAAAGTGAGAGAGCTCAATTATGTACTTGGTTGGACTCAAGTCTTCAGATGAAAGTGGTATGATGCCTAGGGCTTAGCATAAGCTGTGCCTGGGGCCCACGTAAGCAACACAGTCTAGTAGTCCAGACTGCAGTAACCCATCATGATTGCATTAAAACATATATCTCTTCAACAGCATTAACCTAGGATTATGTAAGCTTCTCCTGTAGCTGCTACACGAAGAGGAAAAGAACAAATCATGGGTTTTAAGCTGTCCCCTCAGTACGTAGCATAAACTGAAAATGTACTAGAACTCACCATGACCCCTCTCTATGGTGTTAGGAGAGATTCAGGTGGTAGAACTAATTCCTCTTTCTGTAGAAAAAGAATGACCCAAGCTTAGAAAATACGTAAATCCATGAGTGGGAAATAGTTTAGGAAGAGGCAGATGAGAAGATCAGGAGCAAGTTTTGAGATCATGAAATGTGGATGGAAAAGATGGGAGTGGGAATAAGGAGTAAAGACGTTTGTGTTTCATGTTGATGTACAAGGGAGAGCATCAACCCAGGACAGTCACTAAACAACCACTTCATTTACAGGAGACAAGTCAACCAGTCAGTGTCAGCCATCCTCTGACATCAGAGACTCCAGTGTTTGAATAGGCATACAGACAGAGTGACCGTGTGTCCGGGATGGAGGTTTTACATGGGTCCAACCACACAAGCTTCCATTTACTAAGGCTGGTATAATTTCTGTTACTGTTACATATCCAAGAATTAGTAACCGAGACCAATGCTAGCCCCAAATACAGCACCATTCCTCCAGGACACCAACCAGCCACCTGGTAGCAAATTCAGTATGCTGGCCTCCTTCCATCCTGTAACAGGCAGCAATTAATTTTGAATTAAAATTGAATCTACAGAAATATTCTAGACATGAACTTACTGCTCCTGACCCAAGAATCTCAGACTGTACCATTATCCATGGGATTACAAACAGTTGACTCGATCAACACAGGGCCAGATAGTATTGCATCATACTGACACAGTAGTTCTTAACCAGAGTCCATTCCAGAACCCAGACACTGTCCAAGTCCACAGACATTTTCAGTTATCATAGGAGGGTGCTACTGACACCTAGTGGGTAGATGCCACTGTTGTTGCTAAGCATCCTACAAGGCGCAGATAGTCTCCCTTATCTGGCCATAACTCACTGTTTCTATGAGGACTCTCTCCACTGTTTCCCACAAAGCCACTCTAATTTTCATTCCGACAAACAGTTCACAAGAGTTTCCTGTTCTCCAAATACTTGTTAACACTTGTCCATTGATTTTTGAATATCCTATCAACTTACCAGGTGATGTGTTAATATGGTTTCTGTCTGCATCTCTCTGATTATTAGTAATATTGAGCATTTTTCACCTATCAGCCATTTGTACATTATCTTTTCAGAAATGTTGCTTCCAGTCCTTTGGCTCATTTTAAAACTCATTTGTTTTCTGGCTATTAAGTTGTTTGTGTTGTCATATACTTTGAAAATTAACCCCTTATCATTTACATAGTTCACAAACATTTTCTTCCATTTGATAAGGTGATTCTTCACTCTGTTGACTATTTGTTGTAGAAGAGAATCACTTTATAGCAACAACGCCATCATGGGCCACTGATCAGGAGGTCCAGTGGTTCTATGACATCCCACATTATCCTGAAACAGTCAGCATTAAAGAGCAAAACAAGGCACAGATGAAACACAAGCTTGGAAATGCTGCGAACGGTGCTGCTTCTCTCATTACTGTCACTAAACACCTGACAGGAAGTCACTTAAGGGAGAAGGGATTTAATTTGGCTCAGTTCCATGATGAGGAAGACATGGAGGCCGGGACTCCATTCACGGTGGTGGGAGCTTGTTTCATGACCTGCTACATGTCAGCATAACAGAAAACAAAGCATATCAGTTTGGAACGAGGGTCACTGTAATGCTCCAGTTCTACATCTGCCAGGAATCCCCCACCTCCTAAAAATGCTGTAACTTCCCACAACAGTGAGATTTGCTGGGGACTAAGTGTTCAAACATGAGTCCGCAGGGGACATTTTACAACAGAAATATAACACTAGAGGCTGGAGAGATGACTCAGTGGTTAAGATCACTTGTTGCTCTGGCAGAGAACCTGGATTCAGTTCCAAGCACCCACATGGTGGCTCATAACTGCCTGTACTCCAGTTCCAAAGGATCTGATATGATCTCCTGGTCTCCATAGACATCAGACACACACGTGTGCATGCACATATATTCAGGGCCAAACATAAATTAAAAATAAATAAATTTTTAAGAATAAAACAATGTAACACTAGATAGCACTAGGCAAAGATAGGTATCATCTTCCATGACATAAAAAATACTCAAATCAATGACCATTGTATGGTGTCGTGCCTATCAGTTAAAGTACATAGTGCCTATTAGTTAGAATAATTATGCCAGCAATGGTTTCCAGGGTGTTCTCAGTTTTTCTCAGATTCTGACCTCTGTGTGTTTAGTGGCCCCATTTCCAAAAGTGAGAATTCCATCAAGCTATTATTTCTGCCTGATTATTTCAGATTCCAAAGGTCAAAAGACTCAATGGTAAGGAGGAAATACCATCCTGATAGAAGCAATGAAGAATGAATGTTAATATACTGGAGACATGTCCACTATTATGCATCTTTTGGTACTTCTTTGCACAGTTTTGAGGATAAATTGACAAAGTAAGTAGTCACAGTCTGACATGGTCTTGATGTTCTGGCATTTAGTCCAGTATGATTGTGGGTTACCCATGCAGGCAAATCATTACGACTATCACAGTGTTAACTATAAGAGCAGAGATTTGGGGATTAAATTGTGGAGGAAGGAGACAAAGGTTTATAACAGCAACTTTAGATCCAGCTACACCGGGGAGAGCTTTGTCAATCCCAATCACTTTATTCCATTAAGTTTATTCCAGGGAAGAAACTCATCAGGGTCTTGGGGCCATAGCACCAGAACTTAGGTAATAGGAACCAAGCTATACGAGCGTGTGCAATACTGCATGTTCTGCTACTGCGCCCAGGTTTGCCTTTCAGGAAGGAAAGACTAGTTCCCTCAACTGCTACAAGTATAGTTGGCTGGTCACTTTCAGTTTTCAGTTGTCTCCTGAAGTTGCATTACCCAAGACCACTCTTGCCCAAGAGTATAAGCTGCGTCCAAAGACTGGTGATGCAAATACAAAGGCTCAGCTCACTTGTCTAGTCGCAGCTGTGTCTGAAGGATCATCTTGATTCAGGGGAGGCTCAAGTTGTCACCACACTGGAGTTCACTTTCCCCTGTATCCAATTCTGGTTTCTTCCTAACCCTGCAATTGCAGATCCTGATATAAATTTCTCTCAAATTTTCTCTATTCTAAACCCAATCCAGTAAATTTTCTGAGAGAACCTAACATTCTATGTTAATGCATCCATTACGGTCCATTGTGTGTCAGCTTGACAGAATTTGAATCATTTGGGAGAAAGATTTCTAAGCAAATCTGTGATCCTCTGTATTATCTATACTGAGATTAGCCTCTGAGAATGTCTGTGAGGGATTGTCTTGACCATTAATTGATGTGGGAGACCCATTTTAATTGTGGGTCAGACCATTCCCTAGGCAAGGATCCTGCACTTTATAAAGTGGAGAAAATGAACTGAACAAGCAAGAATTCACTACTCTCTTCTTTGTCTGAAGATGTAATATGACCTGTTGCTTCAAGCTCCTGATACCTTGATTACCGCACCATGATGGAATGGACCTTGAACTGCAGGCCAAGATAAACTTTTTCTTCCTTGAGTTGCTTTTGTCAGGGTGTTTTGTCAGAGAAACAAGAAAAGAAACTGAGATGCCATTCACTTAAAGATTCACGGAAACGTTGCCAGAGTTTGCCAGACTTCGCTTCTTCCTTATAGCCTTGCCTTTCAGATGACTGTTCACAGATGACATTCATTTTCTTCTTCACTTTATCTGTTCTTTCTTTTTGGGAAAAATATTCTGTTGGGAGCCAGATTAGCAATGGTTAGGCAGCAGAGAGAAAAATAAGACACAGATTGTCCTGTCCAGTTTCTTCTCTTATCTTCATCAGGTCCCTTCTGATAAATGATGGATAAG
Source organism: Nannospalax galili (assembly GCF_000622305.1). Classification (NCBI taxonomy): domain Eukaryota; kingdom Metazoa; phylum Chordata; class Mammalia; order Rodentia; family Spalacidae; genus Nannospalax; species Nannospalax galili. The sequence continues at coordinate 9,193,374 of NW_008358774.1, read as the reverse complement.
AAACAGAATTAATCCACCAAATATTTGGCCTGAAGAATTTGTTTACAAAATGCAAAACTACCTTTGTCATCAGTCACGTTTACTAGAGCTTCTTTTCTTTCTTCTCCTTTCAAACACCTTGAGTTGTGCATGTCAGTGTGGATATCCACCATATTTAGGATGTCTCTAACTGATTTATTTGAGCTATTGGTGTAGCTATGCCTGATTTATGTTTTTTTCATTTCTCTTTCTGTATCTCATTTTATATTATGAGTGGAAGGGGCTGAAGTTGAGGGCCAAGACTAAGTGCTAACTGTGCTCATTTGTTGTTACAAATGGATAAACCTCACCAATATTACAGTTCCATTGCAATTATCAGCAAATTCTTTTCTTTATCAGTCTAAGATACAGCTTTTTCTATTCAGCAAATAAACTCAAATCATTCCCTTAAGTACAAATGCCTATAGAAAAACAATATATCAGACCAGAATAGATATAATTGGAATAAATTCTTCAATGATTAATAAAAATCTACCAGTAAACCAGCTGGGTGTACGTTTCCCTCAGGGAAGACTTTTAGTTATGATTTTTAACTTGATATGACTCCTCAGTTTCTTCTTTTTTAAAATTTTATTTATTATTATCGCGAGAGAGAGAGAAAGAGAGAGAGAGAGAGAGAGAGAGAGAGAGAGAGAGAGAGAGAGATTGTGTGTTTATTAGGGCCTCTGTGTGGAAGTCAGAGGACAACTATTTGGAGTTGGTTCCCTTCTCCCATCTTTATGTGGGTTCTGGGGATTGAACTAAGTCTCTGTGTTTACATCACTGTATAGCAAATGCCTTTACTCACTAAACCATCTTGTTGCCCCCAATTTCTTCTTTCATTTTGTCAATTTATAGTTATTAAAGAAAAGTTTAGTCCTTTCATATAATTTCATCAATTTATTTGGCGCATGCCTTTAATCCCAGCACTCGGGAGGCAGAGGCAGGCGGATCTCTGTGAGTTCAAGGCCAGCCTGGTCTACATAGTGAGTTCCAGGACAGCTGGGGCTCCAGGGAGACCCTGTCTCAAAAAGACCAAAAACCAAACAAACAAGCAAACAAACAAAAAATAAACAAAAAAATCACAGTATTTAATTTTTCATTTTTTTCTTATTAAATGTTTATTTGGGGTGTGTGTGTGTGTGTGTGTGTGTGTGTGTGTGTGATATGCTCCCAAATTACATGGTCAGGAATGCTGCTTGTGAAGATTATTGAGAGGTATCTTCAACTGGTTTCAGGGAGTTTCTTAATTTGAAACATTATTATTTTTCATAACTATTGGGGAAATTTGAGACAACAATTTTCTGTTCTTTAAACATTTCAAGCTTTCTCTACTTCTGAACACACAAGATATCACTTTTTCGTCACATTGAAGTTAAGTTGGCCATGTACCAACTTAACTTTTAAGCCAATTTTCTTTGGCTTAAAAAAAATGTGAACAAAAGAAATATGTGTCACCTCTTGGGCGAACTTTGCAGAGCCAGTGTACTTTACCAGTTGGCTTTTCCTTGATCCTGTGACTGTCTAAGTACATTAGAAAAAGATGCTTCCTTCTGCCAGCAGCCCCAGTGATTACGATGAGCAGACCCTCACTGCCAATGTCTAATTGGGTGATATGAGCAAAAATTTAATTCTTGTCATTGTAAATCAATCATATATTTGGGTTGACCCGAATTTAAAACGCTCTGTGTTCCTAGTAGGCAAAAATAGGAAAAATCACAAATTAGATAACATTTTCTTAAGAATAAAAAATAGTTGAACATATGGTCTCTGTCCTTGGGGGACAACTGACAGTTCATTAAAAGAAACAAATTCCCAAAGATGGTTCTAGATGGATCATGTCCATTTAGAAAAAAAGAAATCTTGAACCAGTGAAATGACTCAGCTGACAGAGGTGCTTGTTACCAAGACTCATGACCCAAGTAAGATCTCTGGTTCCATATGGTAGAAGGAGAAAACTTATTCCTACAAGTTATCCTCTGACAGCCACACATATGCATGGTATGCACACAATCACACACACACAAATAATAAATAATAAATGTAATTAAAAATCTTTCCCAGAAAGTATAATATGAAGGGCTTCTATGGAAAAGGTGATATTTAAACTAGGCTTGAAGATTAGAAGAGTAATGGTGAGAAATCAGTCACGCAGTACGGCTTACGTGGAAGAGTGAAGCTAATTTGAGGGAATGTTGCTTTGGCACCACAAGCACCATGGAGTTTTAAAGAGAGAAGAAATCTTTTTCTAGTTTTGCAAGATAGTTACTGTTATCATTATGTTTAGGATGAACTATAGGAGGTGCTAGTCAGTGAAGACAAGGAAGGGGGTATTGGAAAGAAGGAAGGTTGTTGTGTTACCTGGTTTGCAGATGCTTACACCTGCGACATAGCACTTGAAAACCTAGCATTCTTTTTTTTTTTTTTAAATTTAATAACCACATGATTAGAAGAAACATTTCATTATAGCTTTAACATATTCAGTAACAATTTCCAGAGCAAGGATACATCTCTTTCAAAAGTGGTTGTAAATTTTTAGGTTCACAGTTGAATTAATATAGTTATCCAATACTGAACTCAGTATAAACACTGTAAGAAATAAAATTGAGTTTTTATCTTTAAAGAAGATCTCCATTTCATTTTAAAATATGCTGTTTCCTACATTTTTAATGCTACTAACACTTAGATGTTTGCACATGTGTCTTTAATCACTATGTATCTGATTTTTGCTAGTCACAGTATACTCAGATCCTTGACACCTGAGTATGGATATAAAGTTATCAGGTAGATTTCAATGGTAATATTTGTCACCTCTACTAATTAACATGAAGTAAAATTTTATGCTCCCACCTCAATTATGTCTTTTTAAAAAAAATTGTTGATTTTTGTGTGTGTATATAATACAGAGCATCCAACACCCTCCCATAGCCTCCCCCTTTACACATACTGGAGCCCATATACTCTGTCATCCCTGCTACTGTCCTCTGTGTTGTCGACACCCCCAGCCATTCCCCAGTGTTTGTCTGTCTGTTGAATCTAGTCAACCTATCTAGAGAGTCTTGTTTTAGGAAGATCAGCTGTTCCTCATCTAGCAGCAATCAGTCGTCAATATTCCTTTCGATAAGATTGGGGTCTGCTGTTTGTCATATAAATATCTATAACTAGAACACTTTATCATCAGCTAACCACCCAAAACAGAATATTTTGTTTACTAAGCACTGACTCAATATGAGAATGTTTATCACTAAAACCAAAAGTAAAAACATAGATGTTGGAGGAGAGAAAAGTTGGCAGTACAAACTTCTGGGAATTGGGTTGGTGTTTTTTCTTTCTGCTGCACAATAGGCAATTGTGATTCAGGTGTATTTGTTTATTCTGATAGAAAAAATTCCTTCTACTGAGACAAAAGTACCATTATAAGGAGCTAGACAAAATCAACAACATTCTACTTTGCCACGACTTGCATGACTATAAGGGGGTCACATTCAGGATTGTTGATCAGACTTCCTTTGTCTCTTTAGAAAGGCATCTTGTGAATTGTAATACTTTCCCAGTTCTAAAGCACCATTGGCCCAGGCAAGGGTGTTGGGCCGGGGGGATGTCTAGAGATTTCTAACGTGGTCACTTGGAAAAATCCCTTCCTAATATATTCACCAGCACACCTTTCCTCCAGTTTTAGTTTTGCTACCTTTCTCTCTGTTTTCGATGTAAATGGAGGTACAATGTGAGCTATCTTCCTGCTGCCCAAAATAACTATATATTTGGGCAAAAATTTATAATGTTGGATTCTACTTTCAGCCAGGAAATGCAAACAAAGCTTGGAGACTGCTTGTTCCTTGACCCCAAATTCATTCCATGTTGCTATAGCATCACTCCTGAGAACATGGGCCAGCCCATTTTCCTCTCCATAGACACACTCAATGGGCTTTTGTCAGCTCTTGAATTATAGCATTAAAATTTAAACACTAAGGATTTAATGGGGGATTATTATGACACTCTTGTGCATTCTTTTTGTTGCTGTTAGCAACAACCCCAAGGTTAAAGAAAAAAAAAATTGCTTTCAGAGCTGCTGTTTTCCAAAAAGATGAAAGCTATACCTTCCATTTTTAGAGTTACATAAATGGAATTGTGTGTACTGCTGTTAACACAAATGCACTACTTATAGAAACTATCAATCCTAAATGTGAGTGCTTCTCTCCTCCATGTAGTTGAACCAGCCTACAAAAGCAAATGATATTTTCACAGGCCCCCAAATGATGAACTTCAGTCTGCCACTCCCAAACACATTCTTCATTATCTGAAAGATGTAGAAAGACAAGAACACTGTGTTCTCAATCTCAAATTCTTCAAAGCCCTGTCGCAATAAAGAAATCCTCACCAAAACCTTCAGAGAGTTCTGTCTGTCTGTACGGTATGGTAATGATGGAGGCTGTTCCAGATAGGAATCTGAGAGAACAGGCTCCTGAAATCTGATGAATGGAAGGAAGAGCTTCTTTTTACATAGTTTCTTTTACTGGTTATGCCATTTTATCTCATAAGGTATCAACATATGTAATAAAAGCTAGGTAGTGTTCAGGTTCTGTTTGATTCTATAATCCTAGAAATCTATGCATAGTTTTGCAACTGAATCTATTTTCTCAGTCAGGCTTTTTTTTCTTCTCATTCCTGCTCCTCTTTCTTATTCTAAAACCAGCCCCAGGTTTACTGCAGGATCACATTCTTCTTTTTAGCAAGAGGGATCATACTTTATGTTGCTCTTTCAAGTACCAAGATATAGCTTGATATAGCTCATCTTCTGTATTGTTTCTGCGTGGTTCTTTTCAAAACGTATTTTTTTTTGTTTGTGTTTTTGCCTCAAGTTTTTAACTCACCCTTTGGAATAAACGCAAGTTCATTGTATAAAAAAGACAAAATGAGTAAGAGACAATAAATCAATAAACAATCCTGTGTATTTTCTTCACTTAGATATTATATCTGTTAACCTAAGTGGGAGTGAGTCTCTATAGCAATATAAATAAGACTTCCTTTACCAAAGATGTACAGGTCCCCTGTCTTTTTCTAGACAGGCAATCCTATTGCCATTTCTTGTTTCTTTTCAATGCAATTCACAGACATCTTTAGGCATGCTAATTTTACATGAGAACGATAAATTTCACACATTTTTAGCATCTTGCTTTTTATATAATTGTAAATATTGGAATCCATATAAGCTCCAACATTTGTATGGGAGAGCCTTGGAATCTTGTGGAGTAGGAATTTGAAGGCTTGAGGGAGGGGCTCTCCACCAGTAAGCAATATATTGCATTCAGTTTGAGTGGGATTTGAACAGGTGCTAGCTCACATCTCAAACCGAAGAGCTTCTAGTGATGGTGGCCTACCCAAAACACTGTGCTGAATAGTCAGGCCCCATCGCTGCATCACTTATGCTATTTCAGCTTTGGGGACTTTGGTTCTTTAGCCATAGCTTGTTGCCTCTTGGCTGGGTCTGGGAAGCCTGCTGCCCTGTTGTCCTGGTAACACTCACTCATCCCTCCCAATGACCAGGCAATGAAGGTTACTTTGGTCCCATCTCTAACTGCTTGGCCTCCAAACACTCATTCGTTGGATTGACTGTGAGAACTTCTTGCCCAGCATTTGCTAATAGATCCCAGGAACCTGTTTCTCAAGGAATCTCGATTTTTACTGAACGGTCATACCTAAGTCAGCATGTCATTATTGTTATCAAATTTGCCAACAGTTGTGAGGGATTGGATATGTTCTCTAATTGGTAAGCTACCAATCTGTCTACATAGTTTCATGGATATAAAAGATGCAATGAGACTGCCCAGTCAATGGGAAGAAGTTTATTATAGTCGGGCAAGCATCAAGAACACCAGCCACCTTCTGAATTTCTTTGACCCCAAATCTGTGGAAATGACAAAGATTAGGTCCAGATATAGTTGCTATAGGCAATGACTTGCTTTCCAGAAAACCTCTCCATATGGAGAGTGTGACTATTTTATACTGACAATAAGCATGTCTGTCCTTTTAGTCCCTCCACCTCCCTGCAGAGAGAGATATAAACTTTATGGCAGCAGACAGCAAGCATGCCTGATGTTTGTTCTAGTGGGAGACATCATCTCTCATTCAAGTTTATTCATTACACAAAAATCCCTAATGAAGTAGTCCAGATAAAAGACAGTGACTTTGCTCCCATGATGGGTCACAGTGTGAGGGACCTATGGGGAATTTTCTTCCAGCGTATTCTATGGGTGTACTTAAAAGTATTTGACCATACTCTACCCCTTTCTTCCATAGATAAGCTTTCACTTATTACAAACCAGTACTAGCTTATGGAGTAATCTGCATGAGTCACTTATTTCCACTGGATAACTTACCAGATGTACTCTTAGGCAGAAGTTGATATACTTAATTTTATTACATTTTCCAGGCTTGTTTTACTAAGAAACATTAAAATGAGCATTTCAAACATTTCAAATTAACATTTCAAAGAAATGAAAAATAATTGGGAACCTCGCATGCTTTCTTTTTCTTCTTTGTTTAGCAGTTTTATTTTGAGACAGGATCTCACTATGTAGCCGTGGCTATCCTGGAACTCTCTATGAAGATCAGGCTGGCCTCGCACTTGTGGCTGTCCTCCAGCATCTGGCTCCCTAGTGTTGGAATTGCAGGGCTATGGCCCTATGCCTGGCATCACATTCTTTGATGTAATCTTTCCTATGAACGTAACTGAAAGCAGAGGCTATTGAACATAAAAGTTTAATAAAATGCCTTAAGTTTAATGGTATGGAGCTGATATAATGATTTTTAAAACGACAAATCTCTCATTTAATCATTATATTTCATCAGATTAATGCAAATAAGGCTAGAAGAAAGTTGCATGTCAGGTTCCATATGGTTTAAGGAAGGGGAAACTTAGTCTGTTTCTTGTCATCATAAAATGTGAATTTCTAAGTTTATTCAAAAAGTAATGAAAAGGGATTTTCTATGCTGTTAAAAGATTCCAAAGATTGAAGATTTCATTTGTAATCTTTTAAAATAGTTTTATGAATGGATCTCATAAAAATATTTTTAATTATATTACTTTTTTTGTAATTCTATTACTTGTTTGTAATTGTATTTCTTGGGTGGACATACAGCCAACCTCCAGTTTTAGGAAATTTAGCTTACTCTAAGACTCCACTATTATAACTGCCCAGGTAGCATCTCGAACTTAGTAGCATCAAAAGCACATCATTAACCTTTGATAAACTTTCTATATAATCTTCTTTAGAGTATTAGGATGTAAATTCATTTATATCATATGATCACAATTTAGCATATTCAATTCCAGCACACAAAACCTATTTAGATTTTTCTCTGACAAAATTCTCTGTCAGTGTTACATGACATCATTTATATTTCTAGTCATTTCTGCTCAATGTCTTATTATTGCATTAATCCTCTCTGGAGCAGAGTCTGGTCCTCAGGACCTTGGTTTATTTTTGTCAGTTAAATATGATCTGATCAAAGATCAAAGCAAAAGCAAACTGACTTTCATTGGCGAAAGTCAATCAAATCAACAAATGATACTCATGGATGCAAGGGGCTGCAGATGTTGGACTTGGGTGATCTTGAACATACTGTATAAAATATTTTTAAACCAGAAGATTAAAAATGTCAAACTACCAAGCAGATTAAAATGAAATACAACTTTTAGTGATTCGAGAATTTCATACAATGTATTTGATCATACTCAGACCCCTTACCCGCTCTCCATCCCACCTTCCTACCCTACTTTCCTACCCTCCACCTTTATGTCCTATATTATCATTTTTCATTTTTTTTAAAGGACTTTCAAAACTTCTGTGTTTCAAAGTGCCCTTGAGTGAGGGACTATCTCTTGGAGTCTGAGACATTACTTAATGGTTTCTAATGTGTATTTCAGCTATGATGAAAAAACTGAAATACAACTTTTAAATGCCACAGTCCAGATGCGGGGGTTCCTAAAAACCTGAGTGGGAAGGGTAGGGGATTAAAGAAAAAAAGACACAGAACCATCTGTGATCAGGAGGGCCTGTGGGCTGATGACCATGCAGCCACTGTATTGCAGGATAACAATGTTTTTTTTAAAATATTTTATTTTTTAAATATTCTTATTTTATGTGTACAAGTGTATTGATTACATGTATGTGAGTGCACCGTGCCGTGCAATGCTGCAGAGATTGGAAGAGGGCTTCAGATTCCCCTGGAACTGGAGTTAAGGATGGTTCATAGCTGCCATGTGGGTGCTGGGAATCGAACCCGGGTCCTCCCATCCCCCCCTTTTTTAAAAATAGACAATGTTTTTATACCTTTCCTCAAAGTAGGAAAGAATCTGCAATAGAAATACAGCACAAAACCACAGGTTCCTATGAACCACGCAGTTTTAATAATCACAGTTTCATTAATCACATGTACTTGCATCAGCAGTAGCCAAGCAGAACTTCGAAGACAAAGTCATATACCCGGAACCGTTTCATTTATAATCTGTAATTGTATAAGCAGTACTGGGGCAGAACTACTAAGGGAAAGACATGTACCTGGAGACTGATTATCAGTGACCTGTATAGACTCACCCCTGGGTCAGCTGGGACAGGCTTTGCCAGTATCTTCTTAGCTGGTCTCTGGGGGCCAAACTGCCTGTGTCTGGGTCAGCCAGGATAGGCTTTGCCAATATCCAGTTGGCTGATCTCCAGGGGGACAGGCAGCCCTGAATATTCAGTTCCCAACATTTAGGAATGGAATTATAATATTTAAAATGGAAAATTCAGTGAATAATCATATTTCAGTTTTTTTAAAGAAAGGAAGGAAAAAATGACGGCCGGTGAAATGTCTCAGGGGGTGAAGACACTTGCCACTAAGCCTGGAAATCTATGTTTAATCTTCAGGACGCACATGGTGTAAGGAGAAAAATGACTCCTTGCAACTTTTGCTTTGACTTTCATATACAGGCTGTGGTACACGTAAAGACATACAACACACCATGTACACACACACAATAAAAATGTAATAAAACTTTTTTTTAAAAAGCAGAAAACCTTCATGTGATATATATAGATAATATATATTATCGCCATATGATATGTATAATATATATTGCCTCCATATGTGTATATGTAACCATAATAATTAAAGAAGTGTTCACAAAATTGAAAGGGGTAAGGGAGGAGGAGGAGAAGGGGAAACGATGTAAATACTGTACTCATGTATGCAATTCTCAAAAAATTAAAGAAAACGTCTAAAAACAGAGTTGAGTTACCAGTGTCTCAACAGGACATAGCACAATGATAAAAATGTCATCTAGGAATGCTCAACCTGCCAAAGTCTTTTTCAATAACAAGTCTAAATAAATAAAACAAAGACACGTGTACATAAAGGAGAACAGGGAGCTCTCGCTACTGGCAGAACTTCATCAGTGTAACTAACTGCTAAGGTATGTTCTTCAGCATGAAAGAACATGACTCAGAATGGAGGACCAAAGATGCACATAAAAACAAGGAAATTGGGGAAAATATATACGAAATCAGCAAAGTACTAGTAAATTGTTCAAGAAAAATAAAAGGGAGATAGAATCAAATAAACAGTATTAGGAATGGAAAAATACATAACTGAAGATAGAGATTAAAAAATATCAGAATACTACAGAAAAACGGGAAGCACTTGAAAGAGAGGTCGCAACCACAAAGGAATGATCTTATGATAATGAGAATTAAGAATACTCATAAAATTAGCTGTGGTGGGGACACGTCATAAATCACAATACTCAGGAGGCAGAGGCAGGCAGATCTCTAAAGACTGAGGTCAGCCTTGTCTACACACTGAGTTCCAGGCCAGGTGGGGCTACAGGGAGTCCCTGTCTCAACCCTCCCTCCCCAAATAGTCTCATAAAACCTCAAAGTTAAAACTTTTAAACAGGAAAAACAGCAATAGCAACACCACCACCAAAAACATTTATAAGTGGCTGGGAAAGTAGCTCAGTTGCTATAGTGCGTGCTACCATGCATGAGACCCTGAGTTTGTTCCCCAGCACTTCATAAGCCAAACCTGAAGGCACATGCCTGTAATCGGGCCACTCAGGAGGTGGAGGCAGGAGAATCAGAAGTATATGGTTATTTGGTTGCAAAGTGAGTTAGAGGGGCCAGCTTGGGAGACATAAGACTGTCAAAAAAGTCCCACAAAACTTTATAATGCTAATAGCACATTATGTCACACACAGTCCCAGAAGTCAGAAGTCTGACACTGGTCTCACCAAGCCAAGATCAAATATCAGCAGCGACTTCTCTTCCTGGGTTGTGAGAGCTATTCACCTTCCTAGGCTCATGTCTTGCTCCATCTTCAAAGTGCACAGTGGTGACTTGAGTCTTCACCCTGCCTTTCTCTGGTTCTCCATGTCTGGGATATATGTATAGTTTCTGCTTTTAACAATGGCTATGATAGGGCTCACCTACTTACTCTGGCATCATCTTCCAATTTCAATATTAATATTAGTGGCATCAGCATAGGCCCTTTATCTAAGTCATACCTTCAGAGACCACTTACCACTGTAAAGAAGTCAGTATCCTCAAGCTGCCTAACTGCAATTTCAGTTTGAATTCAGTAAGATTTTTCCAAAAGAAACTTGAAACTCCAATTCTGATATTTATAAAGGAAATGAAAGCCCAAGATTAGTGAAGACATAATTGAGGAAAGGATCATGTGAAGGAATTTCCCTCACCAGATGAAACTGTGAGAATGATAGTAGTGTTAATTCATGAACACATAGGAAACTGACCATAGAAAAGAGAAATTGAACATCCACCTGTACATGTATGAAGACACCCAGGAACTAGGAGACACCACTGAGAAGCCAGAGCCAATTCAGTGTGGAATGCTGGTACTGGTATGAGAGTCATCATTTTGAAAACCATGGAACAAGATCCTCATTTCATAGAGCTCCACATATCAACTTCAGAATCATTAGACCCTTCCAGTTGCAAAAGATTAGTACATTTTAAAAAACAAAGCTTTCTTTGTTTCTTGGAGCTAGGGAAAGATTTCTTCAACAAGACAGACAGACACACACACACACACATGCACACACACACAAATAAATAAATAAATAAATGAATAAATAAATGTATGCATGTGACAACTTTCACTAATGGCAAGGCAGTCATCATCCATATTAAACACCACAACCATTAAAATAAAAGCAAAAAAAGCATCAATCTTACATAAAACTAAAGAGATTGTGTCCTTAAAAATCCAAGCAAATACCCCAAGATGACAGAAATGCTAATGTCTATAAAAGGCCAATGACCTGATTGGAAAGATGGAAAAATGCACACACAGATGTACACATACGCTGAGAAGCGATAAAACTGGATGGCTGAAAATATTTGGAATGAGGTAAAATCATGAACAATAGGGGGAATATAACTTTACAGTACTATTGATGAAGTGCTACTTTATAGTCACTAAATGGGCAAACCTAAGTATGACAATGTCTCATTACCAAGGATGTGAGCTATGGAAATTCATATAAACTAATGTTGGGACAGTTAATTGGACATCAAATTGGCATTGCTGTACCTAAAAGAAATTTGCATACACTGTATGCCCCAATTATTCCACTCCAAGTAACACTTGGAGAAATCTTTTCACATCTATCCTGGACCTTGAGACAGGCACAATAATTTTTGCAGCAGCTTTTCTTGCCTGAAGAAAGAAAATTTGAGCTCAAATGATAAGAGAGCAAAGACTTATTCCTCTATGGAATATTGTACAGCAGTGGTAATGATGAAGTCTGAAATAAATGTGTCGTGGGGGTAGCAAAGTTTTGTATAAATGACTTAATTTTAAGACACAAAATGTGAAAAAGCAAACTGCACCTGCTAAGTAATACATTTTGGAAAATTTAAAAACAACAAAGAAGTCCAATATTCATAAGACTGGCTCCCTTTGGGTATGGAAGCCTGAACTAAAGAAACAGATAATAATGACAGGTGTTCCCAAAGCATTGCTCACTGTAGTTCACACATCTGGAAATCAGAATGGAGAGATGGCTCAGCAGCTAAAAGCACTCTCGCAGAAGGCCAGAGTTCATCAGAACCCACATTGGGCAGCTAACTACAGCCTGTAACTCCAGCTCCGGGGGACCTGATGCCCCTCTTCTGGCCTCTGTGGGCACTGCATTCATGTACACAACTCTCCACCCCACAAGCCCACACATACACATAAATAAAAAAAAATCTTTATTTTATTTTGATGCTTCAAAGTTCACAAATGAATTGTCTATTCCACTTATGTTTAAAATGGAAACACATACAAGTCAAATACACACTTATATTTCCATTATTTTATCCTTCTTAATAGATTCATACTGTTCCATTTATTAGGGATTTTCTCTTATTACAGATTAGATTATGCATTTCATTTATAATAGTGCTTTAAATAACTTTAAAAATATTTTTAATGAATTTTTGCAATTTTCAGACAGTATAGCTTGATGATACTTAGATTTCTCCCCCTCTGTACCACCCCCCCAATTTAATGCACTCTCTTATATATGTATAATATGGTCTATAGAGTTTGATTTGTGTCCTCAAATACCTATCAGTGTGGGTTCATCCACTGGGCCCCCCAGGAGTCCCATCCCTGAAAGACACTGCCTGTCCCCTCCCAGTGACCATCAATTGCCAAAAGTTCTGTCTGTGAGAGCCTTAACCCTAAGTGACACACTTTCAATACAACCTCTACACTTAGGATGAATGCATCTCTCAACTCTCACCAGAGAGGTTTCTCTAGGAAGCAGATGGTGGTTAATACATAAACCTACAGTTGACCAATGTGCAGAGAACAAGGGGCTGCAGAGTGCTTATCCCTGAACAGGACACACATTTCAAACTTCTGCCTCCCAAGGCTTAGGGATCATTATGAAAGAGGAGGCAGATAGATTGCAAGAGCCAGAGGCAGGGAGGGGGATGACCAAAAGGAAACAGAGTCTTCCAGACAGCTGGTTAGTTACTCATATGAACTCCCAGCAATGGTGACAGCATGTACAAGTACTAGGCAAGCTCAAACCAGACAAAATCCCAACATATACATGGGGAAGTGGGTAAGAAATCCTAACCCCACTTAGGATAACTTTTAAGGGCTCCATTATGTTCTCATAGATAATTGCATTGATTATTTATCCTTCATGCCCATTTCAACGTTACATTAATTTCTTCTTGCATGGTTATTATCAGGATGAACATTGTCTTTTAAAAATATTTTATTTATTGTTTTTATTTTATGTGTATGTGTATATTGCCTGCATGTATATAAGCACACCCATCCTGTACAATGTCCACAGAAGTCAGAAGAGGCCATTGGATTTCCCTGGAACTGGATTTAAAGACAGTTGTTAGCTGTCATGTGGGTGCTGGGAATTGAATCTAGGTCCTTTGCAAGCACAGCCAGTACTCTTAACTGCTGAGCCATTTCTCCAGCCCCAGAATGAGCATTCCAGAACCTACTACTTTTATATAAAACCTTGACTATTCCCTTAATATAAATTCTAGAGATGGAACTGAATCAAAGCAAACATACCTAGGAGGTCACATTGACCTTGACTTTGTACCCATAATTATGTGTCAGGACTCTCCCTCTCCCATGCCTGTGATATGAAATACCACAATGTAGACAATGAACTCAGCCAAGCCGGAAATCTGAATAGCATTTCCCGTCTTTATTCTTCACTTTGCCCCCCATTCTCACACATGCACACATAACTGAGGACCACTAAATAACCAGAGAAAACCAGCAAGGGCAAAGATGAAGCATAACACCTGGGGCAAAGAAGGAATCTTCATCAAAGGGAAATTCCCAAGCAACCATCCTTCACGGGATTTCAGGGAATATTTTATCAATAAAACACAAGAATGCTATTGTGAAAAAGAATAACCAGAGACCAAAATGTTTTTTGCAGTTTAAAACCGTGCTTCTAGAAATAAAAAAATATTTTATAGCCAGGATTGTAAACATAAAGTTATTCATAAAGTGGCTGAAGAGATAGTTTGCTGTAGAATACCCAGGAGGTGACCTGGAAAAGAGTCACCTGAATAATCTCAAAGGCCAATCAGTAGACACAGTGCTTGCTGTGCAAGCATGAGGACCTGAGTTCAGATGCCCAGAACCCTTGTAAAATAACCCCAGTGATGGGTGCTGGGGATAGCAGATCCTGGGGCTTACCAGCCAGCTAGTCTATCTGAAATAGTAAACCTGAGGTCCAGCAAAGAGACACTGTCTCAAACAAACAAGCAAGGTGGAGCAGTGATTGAGGGAGACATCCCAATATCAACTTCTGGGTACACCCATGCACACACACACGTATACACACAAACACATATAATCTCAGAATGAGAAGTAAAAACCAGATGGCTATTCAATGATGCAGATGGAAATCTTTGAATATTATACTGTGTATTGTGCTATAGTATGCCAAACTCCCTATGGGTTTTTAAAAAAGAGATTTACTACATTTTTAATTATGTATCTGTGTGGGGGGTATGTGCATGTGAGTGCAGGTGCCCATGGGAGCCAGAGACATCTGATCCCTCTGGAGCTGAAGTTACAGGAAGTTGTGAGTCATTTAATGTGGGTGCTGGGAACTGAACTCTGGTCCTCTGCAAGGCCAGTATGTGCTGTTAACCACTGAGAAGTCTCTCTAGTCCCTGTAATTTAAAAATTATAAGAATGTGTATCTATAAAACAATAAAGTAGTGGAATCTAATGTATTATGGAAGAGTTGTAAATATTTGAACAGAAAACTGTGACAAATGTATTCATCTTATAAATATGGGAGCATATTCATGCATGCATGTTAGATATGTATGAAACTGAATGGTTATGGAATGTAATGGAATTTCTCTTTCATAAAATACAACAGTGTGGAGTTGTATATGTTATGAGAAATCACAAGGCAGAATTTCATGCAATCCAGAAGTGTGGTGAACATGGAGTTTCTCATGTATTCTGACTCCCATGATCACAGCGATGCAATGCCTTGGGAGTAGATGTATGCAAGAGACCAATAATGGTCATTTGGAAAGCATGGTCAGTTTTTTTCCAATGTCTTCAACTGTTGATGCGAGGTCAGGTTTACAAGGGCTCTGCATAGTTTTCGTTTCACTCAAACCAGTGTCCCTTTTGGGGGTTTGGAGACTGACCGCTACACTTACTTGCATGTTATACTCTCTGGAATGCTTCTGGGTTTTTGTTGTTATGCAATCAGGAGGTCTGCACATGGGTTTGTCTTAAGACACGTGTTTCATAGAGGGTATAAATGCTCAATTTGTTAAACTCTTGAAATAATACTCCAAACACTGTTGAAACCTACCAGGAATGTCAAGACTGCTTCTTGTATCTTCAGCCGCAAAAACATCATACTCAGTGGAAAAGCTCTTTTAGCTCAATCTCATTCTTAGCATCAGAAGTTAGGTTGGAGGCACACACTATTTCTGACAAAATCTTGATAATCCAACCTCTGACTCCAGAACTGGGGTTATAGGGAAAATAAAAATTTTAAACAAAGTGACCCTGAACAAATATTGACTTTCTGTTAAGTTTGGATCTTTTCATGCTAAATAAAATTATGAGGTTTCTTCGTGACACTTGACCTATGAAATCATCTCCAATATTATTATAATACATTCGACAAAGACTGCAAAACAAATGAATCTTCAAATGGAGCCAAGTTATTACAACAGCGTTGACTAATTTCCTCCGTATTATCTTTTCCTTTTTCCAATTATCACTGACTTCCCTAGTATGGCTTTTGTGGTTTATAGGAATTTCAAAATGTTCATGTCACGAACTTACAGAATAACAATGACCACAAAGGGTAAGTCTAAACAAGATGCAATGATAAAGCATCGTCTGAATTTGGAGAGGAGAGGCAAAGGACGGCACAGAGGCCTGGAAATGCACAAGAAGCGAGAGATTAGAGTTCCTACTTGGGTTTATCTTAAAATGATACCTTAAGAATTCTAATTTCTACGTTTCCACTCACTTCAGCCTTCTTGTAAACAAAAGCTGAAGTCTGAGCCTTCTTGTGTTTATTCTTCTATCTTAAATGGCTTAATTCATGTTCTATGGGAAACGGTGGCAGTTAATACAATAATACTATACTCTGCACAGGCATAACTCCAATAAACAGTACTACTAGTTTTGTAGACTGCCATTTTTATTTTATGCACAAGAAAGACATTATGACTCAGTACATAGTGTACTGTAAGAAGAATCTGTATCCAAGAAGCAATGTGTGTCTCTCAAATGCATTTACCATCCCGTAGAGGGAAAGGACATGTTCATAAAAATGATCCTAAGTTACACAAAGAAGTGGGGGTAGGATGGAATTCTATTTACTGCTATAGAATAAATTTTAAACTTTGGATATTGATGTTTTTAATGGCATAAATAGTTTAAAAAGTTTTATTCTTCAGGCAGGATCTAGATCTTTTAGCTCAAGGAGAGCAGGCCACTTTTAAATAAACGAGCCAAGAACTAATTGATGTAAGAAGCTGTTCTATGTTGTGTTCAGAAAAACTAGACATGAATTGGAGAGGTCTATCCAATTTAGAGTTCCATCAACTGAATGTAACACATTTCAAAAAATGTCATCAACTTCACTTACATAAACATTCTCACTTTATCAAATATGACCAACTAACTGTTAGTTTTTATCAAAGAAAAAGAGCCCACTGCAGTATTTTCCTTTAGATATTATGGTGATAAAATGGTGGTTTGCTTGACTTATTGAACTCACTTTTCAACCAGCTGTGGTTTTATAGTCCTGGCTTCAAAACCCTTTTTTCTTTTCCAGTGCAGTTTCTGATTCATTGTAGGACCACAAGAAGGTGGTAATATAGAGCCCTGTGCATCAGTAGCTTAGCAACAATTTCCCTAGGGATTGAGAATGAGCTCACTGAGTAGACAGCTGATCGACAACTGGGAAAAGGGAAACAAAAAGGCCACAAAAGTGAGCCCAGATCCTTTTCCTTACTGATACTTGACAAGCAAGTCACTTCATTGTTGAAAGAATCAATCCAGGGTCTCTTATTCCCCTTGTTCCTCTACATGTCAAAACTGAGTTCAATTACCATGGCTCAGTCAAAGGAACTTTGAAAAAAATATTTTTCAAATATAGAAGCTGGAAACGTCTACATCTGGGCCTTCCTCTAGATAACTGTATGGCAGTCTGTATCTCTCACTTGCTTTGTATACCAGAATTTTGGCTCTAAAACACAAACTGGACTTGAGGCCTCTAGTCCTTTCTAGCTCAAAATTCTATTATTGAAAAAAGAAAAGGTACCTTTAGGCTTCTGATTTGAATGCCAGGTTGCAGCCTGATATGGATTAAACTGTCTAGGCTATAAACCAACTACAGACTGGGGCTTATAATGGAAACAGACAGTGACCCTTGGCTGCAGCCAAGCTAACAACTCTCGCTATAGTCTTCGGTTACTGCTCCCATCCCTGGCCAGGGACTGAATGTTATGTAACAGTGCCTGTTACTGGATTACTTAATCCTTTCGTCTAACCCTAATTGCACAGTCGACTTGCGGCTTCTGTAATACCTGGTTCTCACCAGTGACACGCTCCAGGGTAGATGTGGCTGCCAACGCCAAACCCAGCCCTTGCTGATTTAAAATAACACAGTTGTGTGTAACTTGCAAATGCCACCTTTTTTAGAACACATTATTTTTGCTTTTCCTTCTGTCTTTTTCTATCTGGCAATGAATTCCTACCCAAAATGACCTAGCACTAGGAAAAATTCTAACAAATAATAAAATTGTCCAGTACAGGTACAGTACATACCGTACTCTGACTTACAGTGCAGGCCAACTGAGGAGATCCAACTGGAGAGACCTAGGGAAAGTCACAGAGAAGTGACTCACTTTAAGTACAAATCCTAGTTGAATAGCGGTTACCCATTTTTACCACTGTGTTCATGTTGCACAATATGAGTATAACTTTTAATTCTCAGCAACAACAGGGTAGATTTAGGAAATAGGAAATAATCTACCATATAATATAATATTTTGAAAGTGTACTTCTCGTTTTTATTTTTTCCTCATTTTTTTATGTTACTAATTTAGAAAACACAGGAAAGTAGAAAAAAAAGACTCAAAATAGATAAAAAACATATCAAATAATCTACGTGTTTTCTGAAGCATGCTTATATTAACATAATAAAATTATATTGAATTTTAAATTTATGTATTTTTAAAATATAGACATGTTACTTTATGAATATTTCAAAAATTCCATATTTTATTAATCATAATATACTCATCCATCCCTGCCTGGTCTGAATTTTAGATTATTTCTCAGCTGCTTTTTTTTTTATTTTAGAATGAAGCATGTCATGAAAAACATCTTTTGTGAACATATTTCCCCAACTTCTGGTTTTCTATTTCTTTTTTTAAGAGGTATTTATTTTTAGTATTATGTATGTTCATGTATGAGTGCCTGCATGCATGTATGTGCACCACATGCATGCCTAGTACCTGAAAGGCCAGAAGAGGGCATCAGATCTTCTGGAACTAAAGTTACAGGTGGTTGTTAGCCACATATGGGTGCTGGGAGCCCAACCTGGGTCCTTTGTAAGAGCAGCCAGTGATTTTCAGAGCTGCTGCATCTCTCTAGCCCCTTATTTTATGTCTTAATCTATAATCCTGAAACTGCTGTTTATACAGCTTACCAACTAACCCTCAAAACTACAGCTAAAATTTTCAATTATTTTCCATCCACTAGAAGGAAATCCTAAACCAAAGTAATGATTCAGTATGATGGTAGAAACTATACAAAGCAGAAATCAATGCACAACAGTGTTTTACAAAATACTTGTATACTGGGTTCCTTTAAATGCCCGCCTACCCCAAGTCTCTTGTTGAGGTTGGCCTTAAACTTGCTATGTAGCCAAGGATGACCTTGAACTCCTCCTGCAGCCGCCACTGCCACATTCTGGGATGATAGTCTCGAACCACCACATTCAGTTTATGCTGTGATGCTAGGGATCAGTCCCAAGACTTCATGCATGCTAGACAAGAACTCTGCCAACTGAGCTACATCACCTGCACCTTCGTTTTCTCTGATTACTTAATATTTAAGGTCAATATTTTTAATGTGCTAAATTCTAAAATGAATTATCCATAAAGCAAATGTTCATCAACCTGTTTTCAGAGACTCTGTGTTTCTTTCTAATAGTCCCAATCATTGGTGGTCTGGTTTCGTATGAAATTATCTGCAGGTATCCCTCCTTGACTACCAGCTCAGAGGCAAATGCTTGTGTGACATAATGCTACAGTTTTCCTGCTGTCCTCTCGCTATTAACTTTGCTGGCCTGCAAACTGACAAGGTCATTGTCTGTGGCCTCCACATGCAGTAGTGTAATAGACATTCAAATATTTACTGAATGAATAATCACATCATGTTTTCTTGATAATTTTGGTCTTAAATGCTTATTACATAATCTTTAAGTACATTGCAGTACGTTTTATCCATGAATATAAAGTTATAACACTTCTAGGTGTGCAGATTATAAAATATTTTTCTACTTTTCTTGCATTGAACAGTCCATGCTCTGGGGAAGTCTCATTCTCATAAAGAGTGTAGGACTCCAGCCTCTATAACTGCCATAATTTCCTGGACTTTGACCCATGTGACATAGTCTCTGAGCCAGGCAAATCAACTCTAGATTTCTAGCCCAGTATGCCTATCACTACACTTTCCAGAGGGCAGGGAGAGGGCATGGTAGTGGTGACCTACCAATGAAAACTCCCTGTCACAGGCAGTGCTTCCTTGGTGGAAGTGTGAGAGAGTGAGGTCATCTTCATTTAGAGTTTCAGAGGGCTGACTGGGTTGTCAGGGCCACAGATTGCTGCACCTTTGGTGGCCATGCATTGAGTCCAGGCTGTGGAGTCCCTGAGGCAATGTCTCACACGGTTTCTTGGGTGTTGGCATGATTAGTAGAGATGTTCTAGCATTAGCTAAGATAACAATAATTTAAGACCTGTCAAGCCTTGATATAATATTTTATGACAATTTACTATTTTATCTTGAACTTGGTATATTATAATGCTAATTAAGCAATAATTTTTAAAGTATGACAGTAAATGTATTCATAATTAGTAAGTACTCATTCTGTTTTTCTGTTTTTGACAGTGTAGTATTCCCTTATGAATATGTTTTCATATTTTATTAAACCTGCCACAAAGGCTAGAAAATTACAATTTAGATCCACTTTCAAAATCCTAGAATTTCGTAAATAAGCTAGCATGCTTAGAAAGTGAAATTAAATACTAAAACATGCCTTTATATATGTTAGGAAAAAGTTGGTCCTTGAAAGAGAATCAACTGAACTTTATACAATGATCATGATTCATTTATAACATAATAGAGATGAAGTAGACCCTGCGAGGCCTTGAAACTGGAAGACAGTCCTGTTTAATCCTAGGTGCTTAGTACCTGTATTGGTACCAGTACTGGTACAGATGTTTTAGCTTTGTGCCTCAGACTTGACTCAGCGGCTGACAAATGCTGGCCACACACTGGCACAGTAAAATGTTCATGGGAAAGAAGGTTCTAGGATGACAGTCTGTAACAAGGATTCCTCTACTTCACAGCTGCTTCTGAGAAGACTGGATGGTGTTTGTTCAGATGTGTCCATGGCCAGGACCTATGACTTGTCTATTCTTCATATACACAGATATTTCACTTAAGTTCTGCCAAAGGAATTTCTGTGTCTGGGAAGATGGAAATTGACACACAAAGATA
Source organism: Nannospalax galili (assembly GCF_000622305.1). Taxonomy (NCBI): domain Eukaryota; kingdom Metazoa; phylum Chordata; class Mammalia; order Rodentia; family Spalacidae; genus Nannospalax; species Nannospalax galili. The sequence continues at coordinate 9,172,533 of NW_008358774.1, read as the reverse complement.
TTGCCTGTTTTCTAGTAATTAACTTAATCAACAAAATTGGGCAGTCTGATGGCACATTTCTGCTTTCTGATTGAATTTTTGTACTGATGTGGCTTTAAAAGGGAGTTTATTTGTTTATACATGCTTAGAACTCTGGTTTTGGTCCATTACAAAGGATAAGAACAGTCTCCCATGTTAAATCATGGTAAGTGTGCATGCATGTGAGGGCCTGTGTATCTACATGTGTGGAGGTCAGAGGTTAATACTGGACAGCTTCTATCACTCTCCATTTTATGTTTTTAGACAGGGTCTCTCACAGAACCTGTGATGACTGTTTTACCTAGACTGGATAGCCAGTGAGCCTCCTGGGATCTGCCTGTCTCGGTCTACCCAGAACTAGGGTTCTGAGCACATGCCATCATGGCCAGCTTTTGCATGGGAGCTGAGGATCTGAACTCAGATCTGCGTGAACTTTCAGTAAACTTTACCCCCTGAGTCATCTCTTGAGTCCTTGGGGTAAATTCTTTTTTTTTTTTTTTTTAAAGATTTTTTTTTTTAATGTGTATGTGTGAGTGCCTGAATGTATGTATGTGCACTATGTGTGTGTCTGGTGGCATTTGGTGACCTGAAGAGAGGGTCAGAGTCCCTGGAACTGGAGTTACAGATGGTTGTGAGCTGCTATTGTGAGTGCTGGGAGCTGAAACCAGGTCCTCTACAAGTGTAATAAGTGCTCTTAAGTACTGAACCATTTCTCTCATTGCCCTGTGGTAAATTCTTAAATAGGCCGCATACCCAGTGACAACCAAATAGACTGCCCCTCTGGGCATGGGCCTGAGCATCTAGATGCCCATTGTTTCATTGGGTGTATTTTATTTTTAATATATTGATTTTGGGAGGGGGACATTTTTAACATCTGGTCAAAATGACACTGTTAAAACTGCTCAAATGTATGTCAAAATAAAGTGCCATAACTTACAATAAAATTGTTACCTGGACTTGCAGAGTGAAAAATAGGCACACTCTGTAAGAACTGCATCTTCCGTGGAGACAGAGCCAAACACCAAGCCCTCTGCTGTAGGACCTGCAGCTGGCAAGCCTCTGCCCTTCTTTGGTTTGGGTCACATGTTCTCAAAAGTTGTACAGCCACCCAGTGGAAATCAGACACAAAACAGCCTTAGTCACTGGGTGATTTTAATTACTTATCCAAGTTTAAAAAGCACATTTTTGTGGCATGACAAACTGAAATGTAAGAGCATACAGTACAAACTGTACACTCATAAAATTTTGTCTTGTGTGTGGGTTGGAGTCATGAATTCTCATGGCTAGAACAACTTATAATCACATTATTGGGTTTGGATTTTTTCCTTTTTTAATATTTCAGGGGTAATTGGCTATGCTGTAGGTTTAATTTTAAAAATTGGATTCTAGAGAAAAATTGGTACTGATTAGGCAACAAAAAATTAGAATAAACTTTTGGCAAAATTGAAGGCCATTTACCAAATAATTAGTCAGAAGTCTATGATATTTGAAATAGATTTCTGCCTGAAACAATGGGGTGGGGGGAGCTACATATAAAAGATTAACAACAACAGCAAAGATACTAAAAGAGATAGTGTATATCTAGCAACCAGAACTATTCATGTCTGTTAATGACTGGAATAATTATGTCTATCAGCAAGGTGAGCATTTAAGGAAGGTACCAGCCAAAGCCAGAATGACACCTAGTCTAAAGCCCCTCACACATGTGGACGAAGGCTGCAACAGATTCAGCTAACCAATCATCCCACTGCTGTTTAGCTGCTTTAACTGTAAGACAGTAGTAAAAGATGGAAAAATAAATTCATCAGCAAAATATACTCTAAAAATGTTTGAGTAGGTTTCTGTAAAGGGGATTACTTCCTTACCTACCACTGAGCATACCTTGGTATGTTTGTGTTATGCATGTCTGTATGAGTGCTCTGTTCATGCATACGTAAGTGTGTGGAAAGCAGAGGCCAACTTCAGATACCATTTTTCAGGAGTTGTCCACCTTGTGTTTTGAGGCAGGATCTCTCACTGGGAACTGAGGCTCACTGATTAGGCTAGGCTGGCCAGCCAGGGAGCTCCTCAGGGATCCTCACAGTCACTGCCTCCCCAGATCTATGATTGCAAGCACAGATCACCATGCCTGGGTTTTTACATGGGTATTTGGGATTGAACTCAGGTCCTCTCACTTGCATGATAAACATTTCACCAACTGAGCTTTCCCTCTAGCCCATAAAGTTAACTTCTTGAAGACCAGAGATTTATTTTTATCCCCAGAGGAAAACGTAGTATCTTTCATATTTTTTTAAAAGAAAGTTTATTCAGTTAAGTTGCTGAGAATTTTGGACATCTCATGAAACCTCCAAATAAATTTAAAATAAAATTTCCGAAATAACTATACAGCCCTTAGGATAACTCTAGAAGAATTTTGTGGAAAAATCATTAAAAGTGAGCATATTTCATAGACTGGAATTGAAAGTGTCACTTAAATAAAGCTGCAGCTAGAACATAAATTGTATTAATACAATTAAGAGACTGAGCTTGTCTTATATGTATGTGTATGTGCATGCATGCATGTGAATACACATGTATGAGTGTACATGTAGAAACCAGAGGTGATGTCAGGCATCTTTCTCTATTGCTCTCCTCTGTATTTTTGAGACAAGGTGTCTCCCTGAACCCAGCACTCACAGATTAGCTAGACTGACTTGTCAGTGAGCTCTGGAGATCCACTGTTTCTGCATGCCTCCTCCCCTGCTAGGGTTACAGACATGGGCCACTGCACCTGGATTTTTATGTGTCTGCTAGGGATCCAAAACCACTGAACCATCTCCATCTCTCATCTTATTTATCTTTAAAAGCTTGCCCTTTATTGACACAAGAAACTTCATTTTTCAAAAGGTCTATGTGAATCATTTTTCTACAAATGGCAACTTTTCAGATTCAAGGACCAAATTTGGAGTATTATTAATAAAGCCTTCAAATATGTATTAAGATATGCTTTATACCATCTACCATTCAGTGTAAAGATGTACATATAACTAAAATAGAGACACTGCTGTTCCTACTAGGAATCCCAGTTTTAATTTTCAATAAGTTTTTTTTTATTATAGACATTTTCAAACATATACTTAAAAAAATAGTTCAATGGGACTGGAGAGATGGCTCAGTGGTTAAGAGAACTGACTGCTCTTGCAGAGGACCCAGGTTTGGTTCCCAGCACCCACATGGCGGCTAACAACTGTCCATAACTCCAGTTCCAAAGGATCTGATGCCATCTTCTGACCTCTGCAGATGGTTCACGACACAGGTGCACTAGTATACATGCAAGCAATACACTTATACTTTCTGGGGATCAAATCCTGAACCTCATGCACAGTAGGCAAGCACTCTGCCCAAAGAGCTACATCTCTAGTCCTCATTTTCATCGCAATAGTAAAAGTGAGTATGTATCTATAAGCTTAAAACACAGTCTGCCTGAAGAATTTAATCTCCTACCACTTCTGGGGTTTAAGGTCTTGACCTCTTAGGGCCATACAAGGAAAAAACTCCCTGAATACCTGGCTTGGTATGCAATGTGTTCAGGGCAACATTACTTCATAGGTCAGGGCTCCGTTATCAGGGAATCCAGGCTGGCCAGCCCACAGGACACACCAGCCTACAGGAATGCTGCTAGACATCTGCTCAGGGGGAGTAGGTTGAAGACTTGTTTACTTTGAGTGCTCTTGCTCTGAGACAGAACCAACTCCTTTAGTCTCTGTTCCCATCATAGTCCCTAAGGCAATGACGTACAGCTGTGGAGAGGAAATGGGCTCTTTAATTTGTTAACCATGCCCAGAGAAGAAGAAAATAAAACCAAACACTCTGGCGAGATTTTGCCCAAGAGATCTTTAAAAAGTCTTCTCTAGAATTAGCTTCAAAAAGTAACACATGGGCTGGCAAAATGGCTCAGTGGGTAAAAGCTCCTGCCTTTCAGCCTGATGACTCTTTCTGCATCTTTATCAGCTTCCCTCTTCTGCCTCTAAGGCCTCTTTTAGACTCTTTGAATCCTTCGTAGCCATTCTGCAACCTGCTGTGTGGGGTTCTCCAGAGGATCTGAACTGATAGAATGAATCTAATATATATTTAAAAAGGAATTTATTAGATTCACTTACAGAATACAGGCTTCATTGTCCAACAATGGCTACCTGCATGCTGGAGAGACTGAAAATCCAGAAGCTATTCAGTCTACAAGGCTGGATATATCAGCAGTCCCAGTCTGGAGCTGAAGACCTAGAGGATTCATGGAGATCCCTTATCTTCATCAGTTCATGTTGGAAGGCTGAGGAAACTAGGCTGTGATGTCAGGGAAAGATGACATCTTTCCCTTCAAAACAGTCGGGCAGCCATAGTGTAGATGCATTCATCAGCAGGGAAGGCAGGCAGACAAAGGCAGCCTGCTCTTCCCTCAGCCCTCTATATCTGGGCTGCCCTCAGGAGGTTCTGCGACTCCTGGGGGAGGGTCTTCGCCTCCTGGGTAATCCTTCCAGTAAATACTTTCCCAGAGGTATGTTTTTCAGTTCATTCCAAATCCAATCAATTGACAACGAAGATCAACCATCACACCTGCAGATAGATAGATGATAGATAAAACTACTTGGAAATTGCTGCCAATCAAACTAATACCTTGTGAATTTATTGTTGCTCAATACATTCAGACATTGTGAAGACATTGTTTGTCTATGTTTCTGACACAACATGCCCAAGATACTGACAGGTCCTATTTGGGAAAATCCATATGGGTAGGGAAGGCTGAGATTAAGACAAGGACAGCATGTCTTTCACTGTGTAGAAAACCTTTAAACAAAACCATTAAGAAAATGGTTTCTAGTTTCTTGTGTTTTTAATTTACCTTGGGTATCATGAAATAGTTCAAATATATAAAAAGACACAGTGTAATAAGTATCAGAGCCACAACAGCTACCAAGCTCCATCAAGTTCCCACAGTAGGCCATGCCTGCTGCAACTTTTGATTTTTTTTTTTTTTTTGCTCTTTCCTATTTTTTTTTTTTTTTTT
>NW_008358774.1:9144829-9161698 GCF_000622305.1 Nannospalax galili | reverse complement strand
TCCTGGGGCCCAAGGAAGGCACCAAGCTGGCCTGGTCGAAAACGATCAGGAAGCAGCACCAGTTCCCCAGGTGTCTGGGGACCCAAGACCAGGAATGGCGCAGGGCCCAAACCAGGAGCAGAGAACAGCGGTGGAGATGGAAGGGCGAATAAGGCCGGGGGAGTCAATGCGCAGAGGGCTCCGCGATCGACCCACCCGGAGAGGCCTGAGGATAGGGTAGAAGGCCAGGAGTGTTAGCGGGTGGTGTAGGTCCGGGGAAGCAGAGAGAGGCGAGGGCGGGGCCGGTTCCGGAGGCAGTGCTCCTGGGGCCCAAGGAAGGCACCAAGCCAGTGGGGGTGAACAGGGTCAGGAATCAGCAGTGGCTCCCCAGGTGTCTGGGGCCCCAAGACTAGGAATGGCACAGGGCCCAAGCTAGGAGTAGAGAACAGCTGGGGAGATGGAAGGGTGAGCCTGGTTGGCGGAGTCAAGTCCCGGAGGGCTGCACGGTATACTTACCCCCAGCGAGGCCTGAGGGCGGGAGAGCGGGCCAGGAGAGTTAGCCAGTGGTGCAGGTCCGGGAAGCAGGGAGAGCTTGATTTTTTTTTAAAAAACCAGATCATTACAAATACAACTAAGTTTCCCTCACTACCTTCCTCAGGTCTTGTATCAGTTTTTCCTCCCTTGATGCCTTGCCAGAGACAATCATCAACCTGAATTTGATTATGTATTGTTCCCAAATCCATTTTCAATGTTGCAGAGTCCAGCGTTGTCTGGTATGTTTTCAGATTTTACATAGATGGTGTCATATTAAGTGTATTCTTCAGTGAAGCCCCTGCTGTGTTTAATATTGCTGGAGACTTGGTCAGGTTGGCATGTTCTACTATAGTTCACTCTGTAACATACCTGTCAAAGGTTTTTCCCACAATTCATCTGCTTTATGCTTTCTCTTATTTTGCCTCCTACTCAATGATGCTATGAACATTTTCATAAACATCTCTTTGAGTACTCACATAGTACACTCTGGGTTTCCAACCATATTTGATATAGTCAAAGTATTCTTCAAAATGTATGTAACAATTTACAGTTCCTCTATGCTCCAAATCCTAACCAACACTGGACTTTTTTATAGTATAAATAAATCTAGGAAAATATCTATTACCAGCAATATATGCTTGTTATTAAACTGACATGTGTTGTTTCCATTTGAGGTTTTCTTTTTACTAGGGTTTCTTTTTGTGTCTATTAGAGCTTTTATTCAGATCTCTTGTTTGGTTTTCATTAGGAGTTCATTCTTTATGCATGGCAAACTTGTTGGATATCAGAGTAATAAATGTATAGTTCAAACCAGAGTTTTTCAATGTTTCTCTTTTCTCCTCCTCATTCTTCTCTCCCCTCCTCCTCCTCCTCCTCTTCCTCCTCCTCCTCCTCTTCTTCTTCTTCCTTCTTCTTCCTCCTCTCTCTCTCTCTCTCTCTCTCTCTCTCTCTCTCTCTCGCTCCCTCCAGTTCTTAAAATTTACATAACCTCAATTTGTCCTTGGAGAAATCTATTCTGGTGTTGAGGTCATGAAAAAATTTCCTTAAGTTTTCTTTTTATAATAGTAAGATGACTGTAATTTTCCTCTTTTGCCCTCCTCTTTTATGTCATTAATAAATGTCACTTTTATTTGCCTAGTCTCTCACTCAAAATTTTCTTTTAAGTTTGTAATGAGATCCATCTATATAATTCATCTTTCCTGAATACATCTTTCTTTAGGTTTGGTAACAGGTATATATCAATCTAATGTAAACAGCTAGAAATATTTTATTTCTAAAGTCCCTTGCTTTAGGAAGATCAGCTCTTCCTCACCTAGGACTCTGGATAAGCTGAATACACCTCAGGAGATAAACTTGCACTGAAGATTGTCCGGGGACACTAACTTGACACAATAGGCCTTAACACAAATGACAGAATGTATGAATTCCAGTGGAGCAGCTATAGGAGGGTGTCAGTGGGGACCGGAACATAAAGATGATTAAGATTGATAGAGATGTTCTGTATGAAATACACAAAAATTCAGTATTTTTTTTTAAAAAGAAATGTTTTATTTCTTTTACAGTCTGACATAACCTTTCTTTTTTCTACAAATTTAATTGATATAGCCAAGGTACTTTTAAAATGGATTGAACAGGGGCTGGAGAGATGGCACAGTGATTAATAGCATTGGTTGCTCTTGCAGAGAACTAGGGTTCAGTTCCCAGCATCCACATAGTGGTTAACAACCATCCATAGCTCCAGTTCCTGGGAATCTGACGCCTTCTTCTTGCCTCCACAGGCACTGTGTGCAGGTACACTTCTGTAATACAGGCAAACATTCATACACATAAAATTTTAAAAGTAAATAAAATGCTTAAAACTAAAATAAAATAGACCAGGCATGGTGACATATGCCTTTAATCCCAGTACTCAGGAGGTAGAGGCCTGTGGATCTCTATGAGCTGGAGGACAGTCTGGTCTACATAATGAATTTCAGGCCATCTGTGGCTACAGGGAAATCCTATCTCACATGCCCAAATAAAAATGAAAATTAAATAAAATAGGTGTAACAATTTATAATTATACTATACTCCCAAATCTGGTTGAATGGTGTAGCAATGATATATTCCTTGAAGATTATAAAACTCATTTATACAATTTTTTTAGCCCTGATGTTTGAGAGACAGGTCAGAACACTCTAAAATACTAAAATAATTACTTTATGCCAATGTTGAAACATTTTTATTTTCTATTTCTTATTAATATTTGTGGGGGCCTGAGACCAGGCAAAATGGCTCCTAGAAGAAATGGCCCAGGCATGACCAGACTTGTTTGGTGCCTAGAGGGAACTGCTGAGGCGTGGCCAGGCTTGTTTCGAAGAATCGCTGATTGGCTCCTGCCATTTCCGTGCATCTTGGCAGCGCATGATCACTTCGTGAATGCTATGCTGTGCTATGGAGAAGAGACTACATGCTCAAGTTGACCTTTAACATGATTGGACACTTGGTTGGGGAGGAGATTTTTCTTTGTGGTTTTTGCCTTCATAAGCCCTCTAATGCCTGCAATAAACGAGTTCCTGCTTGACTGGCTCCCTGTCGCGTCTGATTGTCTCCCAGGGAGGCTGCGGGTAATGGGCGGGCAGCTCACCTCCCTTTCCCTGGATCCTGTGTCGGGGCAGGATCCCCGACATCTGGAGCCCAACATGGGGTTCTAAGACCACTCAGACTCGCTATGGGATCTGATCTCTGGGGGTCATTGGGTGAGTACTGAGGGAAGTGAGACCCCAAGAGATGGGTAACGCCAAGAGCAAGAGTGAGGACCTGGCAATCACGGTGCTGAGACACATGTTGAGATCCAGGGGGTTAGAACAGTCCAATTCCTCATCAAAGAAGGTCTGGGAAGCTGCCCTGCATCTCGCTCCCTGGCACCCCGCCTGCAATTTATTCCAGTGGGCTACCTGGTACCAGCGTGAATGACTGGCTCACAAGGCAGAGATCGTTAGAGGGGAGGAAAGACTTTTGGGGTTTTACTCCAGGATCTCAGGCCTTAAGTCATGCTTTCAACCTGATCCAACCCCGGGGCATACTGGCCTTTGCTGGGTGGATAAGGTTGCAGGGGAAGATCAATGGGTCGCGTTTCATGAGGAGAGAGCCCAATGATTGAAAGTGAAACCAAAGCGTATACTATGGAGAGATCTGGAAAAGGGAGGTGATGAGAACGGGGTAGAAAAAGGGGGTACCCTGGGCAGTCAGGATGAACATGAGGGAGAGGAGCCCTCTGCTCCTGTGGGACTGGTCCAGGCTTTCCCTGAAAACATCAACTCCGGACCCCAGCACCTGGCCACCTGGTACCCTTGGGAGGCTAAAGATCTTAAAGAAGGCAGTGGCCGAGGATGGCCCTGGGTTCCCCTGGGTTGACACCCTTCTCTAGAGCTTGGTATATCAGCCCTGTTCAGCCAAAAACTGGATGGATGTAGCTAAGGCAGTTCTTCCCAGCCCCTTGTTTATTAAATGGGAGGCACTATACCGAGAGGAATGTCCGGTCCAGGCAGAAAATAACCATGCCGCCAACCCCCCTGTCCCTATCACTTTCAGCATGCTGACAGGGACCATGGACACCTTTGCCACGGGTGCCCAGCAGGCAGCACTTCTGCCACCATATATGGAACAGGTCAGGGCCCTCGGCCTCAAGGCCTGGCATAAGTTAGATATGGGCCCTACAGAGCCGCCCATATCCGGGATCCATCAAAACCCAGGAGAGCCTTTGCATGAGTTTATAGATAGGGTTGAAAAGAGTCTAAAGAGAAAGTTTCCCCCTGGGCCACTCAGAGAGCAGTTCGTAAAGATGCTAGTATGGGACGGTATGAATGCTGACCACAAGGTTGCCTGTGCTAGGTTAAAGGACCATTCCATGAGCAGCTGGATCGTGGCCTCAAAGGACATAGGGACCGAAACAAAAGCGACCAAGGCTATGGCCACAGTCCTCAAGATACAGACAAAGGCTCTAGCTACAGCCTTTAGAGAAGCCCTCACAGGTCTTGGGCTGCAGGATAGGTGCTCCAGGGCTGAGGACCGGAGATGTTTTGGTTGCGGCCATCCTGGGCACCTAAAGAGAGACTGCCCGTAAGGGAAAGCCCCTCTCAACATGGAGGGGGACAAGCCCAGGGCCCCATGCCCACACTGCTGCAAGGGGTTGCATTGGAAAAAGGACTGCTGGTCCAGGTATGATGTGGAGGGCAAACCTTTAAACTCGGTTTGGGGCAACCTCCAGCCCTGTCACCAAAAGGGGGAGGGTGCACAGGCCTTGGAGGGCCCACCACCCACTGGGATGGTCCCTATCATCCCGGGGCTCTGCCCTAAGATAGACATCTTGATAGATGGGCGGAGGTTCCAGGGCATTATTGACACCCGGGCAGACAGGACCATTCTAAGGAAGGAAGAAGCCCCCAGAAGATGGCCCCTCGAGCCTGGCCCACAGGTGATGGGTGTCAGCGGCACCATGCCATCATGGGAGCCTAAAAACTGGCTCTGTTGGCAGGACCCAGATGGTACTAGGGGGAAATCAGACCTTTGGTGGCTGAGGGGCTTTCCAACAACCTCTTCAGGAGAGACCTACTCGGGGGGGGGCAGATGTTTTTGTGACCACAGACAATAGGGAGTTTATTGAGGGGCTCCTCGATGATTAGGACATGAACAGGGTTAGACACCCCCTTGACCGCCTCTCAAGCTACAGGGGGGAGGATTTCAAGTCTCCCCGGGTCCACCCCCAATCCTAGAGGCCACTGTTCCTCAAGTTCCTGCAATCCAATGGTCCCCAGGGAGCCTGGTTTGGGTGGAACAGTGGCCCTTGGCCGAGACAAAGCTCCAGGCTTTGAGGCATATTCTACAGGAACAACTTATGCTGGGGCATATCTTCCCCTCCATGAGCCTTTGGAACACCCCTGTTTTTGTCATAAAAAAGTCATCTGGCCAATGGAGGATGCGATGCTACAAGACCTCTGCAAGGTCAACGCCAGAAGGACCCTGGAGGGAGTCCCCTTGAGGGGACTTCCCTGGATACCTGCTATTCCCTCAGATCTGTTTCTCATAGTTATAGATATCAAAGACTGTTTTTTTCTCTGTCCCCCTACAACCCCAAGATTGAGAGAAGTTTGCCTTCTTTGTGCCTTCCATCAACTTTAACATGCCTGATGAGAGGTACAAATGGACAGTCTTGCCCCAAGGCATGGCCAATAGCCCAGCTTTCTGTCAGAGCTTCGTAAGGGCTCTCTTGAGCCCAACAGAGTCTTTGCCATATGCTACTGTATATGCCTACATGAATGATATAATTTGGAGGGCACCAAATCTCTACCAATTGCAGGAATTATATGAGGTCACTCAAAAATGCCTCCAGGCAGGGGGGCTTCAAGTGTCCATGGACAAAATACAGACTCTCATCCCCTTTAAGATTCTGGGGACTACATTGTCCATGGAGGGGGTAAGTCCCTTAAAGCCACAACTGACTATTAAACCTAATATGACCCTGACAGAATTTCAAAAACTATTGGGGGAGATCAATTGGCTATGGTCCTGGATGCCCGTCTCTACAGAGACACTGGAGCCCCTGTTCCAATTGTTGGTAGGCAAACAGCCATCAGAGCTAATCCATCGGAACCTGCAACACCTAGGCATTTTACAGGGGGTCCAGGAGGCCCTGGACTAAGCCCAACTGGCCTGCTATATGCCTGGAAAGGACCTCAAACTATGGATGCTCCCTGGTGAGGCCCTGATGACATCTGTCCTCACACAAGGAGGGAGGCCCCTCCAATGGGTGCACAGCTCCCTAGGGGTCACTCCATGGGTGTATACACCCATGGACCAGTTGGCTGACCTAATTGAGAAAGGATGGGATATAGCCCTGAGGCATTATGGCATTGACCCCCACAAGATTATCCCTTATCGGCTAAAGGACTTTGAATGGCTCTGCAGAAACAACAGCCGAATGGCCATAGCCTTGGAGGGCTTTCTGGGAAAGTTGGACTGTCATTATGGCCTCCACAAATGGCTGACCTCCTTTTGCACTCTCCATTGGGGGGCCCCACAGCTCTTTGTCAAAAAGCCCCTGACGAAGGCCTGCAATGTTTTCACTGACAGGGGCAGATTTGGAGCCACAATGGTAGTTTACTCAGGGGCAGATGAGAAACCAAAAAGATAGGTCCATACTTGTGATGGCTCAGCTCAATTCAAAGAGCTCATGGCCATCGCCCTAGCATTGTCAAAGGAGGATGACCCCATGAACTTGTTCTCTGACAGCCTATACATAGTCAACCTTCTCCCAGGATTATTAAATTCTCATATTTGACTAGATGATAACCCTATTACCCCCCTAATGATCCAGGTTCAAACATTGTTAACAGAAAGAAGGACCCCCATTTTCTTACGACACCTTAGGGGCCACCAAGGACTGCCTGGGTTCCTCTCCCAAGGCAATGCAGAGGCAGACAAAATGGCTTCTACCCATATCCTATCAGCAGGCCTGGAGAAAGCTCAATAACTGCATGATCATACTCATGTAAATTGGTGGGGACTCCATAAGAGGTTCCCTCGAATCCCTATCAAGGACCTAAGAAAAATTGTACATACCTGTAAGTCTAGTCAACCCTTTCTACAGGTGCCACCCTTCCAACAACCAGGGGTAAACCCTAGGGGGCTGAAGCCTAACTCTCTTTGGCAGACAGATGTCACACACTACGTTCCTTTTGGAAAACTCAAGTATGTTTTCGTGTCTATTGACACATTTTCACATCCCTGTTGGGCTACCGCCCATACAGGAGAAAAGTAAACATGCTCAGTCTCACTTCCTCCAGTGCTTTGCTACACTGGGATTACCCCAAAGTATTAAAACTGACAATGGACCATGCTTCATAAGTAAAACCTTATAGGACTTCTTCTCTTTATGGGGAATCCACCATAACACGGGGATCCTCTATAACCCCCAGGGCCAAGCCATCATAGAACGTAACCATCAGGACCTAAAGGCCCAATTACAAAAACAAAAAGGGGGAGTAAGCCCCCACCAACAGCTAGGTTCAGCCTTATTTACCATCAATATCCTCAATTTTCAAAAAGGTCAATTGGAATCTTGATTCCAAAAACATTTGGGGTGTCAGGAGCAAAGACCAGAGGTACAGATCAGATGGAAGGATCCAGTAACGGGACAATGGCGAGGACCTGACTTGCTCCTTACTATGGGCAGGGGGTTTGGACGCGTCTTTCCCACAGATGAACCCCAACCCATCTGGGTACCTGCAAGGAATCTAAAGATGCAGGAATGACCCTGTCCCAAAGGTAACAGCCCTTTGAGGAGGATTTCTATGTCTTACAGGATGGAGTATTTTGGATGGAAGGCTTTCATTGCCATGCTCGCCGCTGCTGCCCTGGCCATCACCATCTTTATCGTTACCATCATTATTCAAGATCTGGTCAATAGATGACTGACCAGAATCTGTCGATAATGGTACTCCTTCTCCTGCTAGCCATCTGTCAGATAAAAGCCGAGGACCTCTGGGCCTTGGTCCCTTCCCCGCCTATACTCTTGCCCTTTTCTTAATTGAAGAGCTGCCAATTACCAAAGACATGGCTCTGCTAGCTTGCGACCCTTGCTTTAGGTCACTTTGCCTCACCCCCTACAGAATTCAGAATATTACTAAATCGCGCCTACACCTCGTGGACTATATTCACGGCCACTGGAACCAACAATTTCTTAATTATTTCATATTGCTGACCAATCTGATTATTGCTCTAAATTATACCCAAGCCCCGGTCCTATTGATGGACTCCTCCCTTTTTAATAAGGTATGGGAGCATATCAAGGGGTTCTTGGATGCAACTTGGTTACTCGTCTATGGGAGCATGTTTCTAATGCTTGTTCTAGCTTTTGTTCTCCTCAGGTGTCTCTGTTTGGTTATCAGAAGACAAAGACAGATGAAGAAAGTCCTGGTCCAACTTTCCCTGGCTACCCAATCCCCCTCGGGCCCCTCCTCAAGACAAATCCAGGCATGGATGCTTGAGCTAGCCTGAGGGACCAGGTTGCTTTGCCCCCTTGTGGGACAGACCCCCGTATATTAACTGCAAAAGGGCATGGCTGGTCCCAATGACAGGTAAGACCCTCCCAGACTGATGAGCTCAAGAAAGGGGCCATGAGGGCAATCATGGTTACCCAAGGATGGGCAACTTCAGCACCTGAGCAGAGGCAGCCTAAGACAGGGAGGCCATAGCAGCGGAGGGGAAAGGGGATGGTGCTCCCTGTCCCCAGGGCTATCCTTGAGGAACCTCACTTTTAAAACAAAACAGGGGGAGAATGCAGGGGCCTGAGACCAGGAAAAATGGCACCTAGAGGAAATGGCCAGGACATGACCGGACTTGTTTGGCACCTAGAGGGAACTGCCGAGGCATGGCCAGACTTGTTTTGAAGAATTGCTGATTGGCTCCTGCCATTTCCGTGCATCTTGGCAGTGCGTGATCACTTCGTGAATGCTATGCTGTGCTATGGAGAAGAGACTACATGCTCAAGTTGACCTTTAACATGATTGGACACTTGGTTGGGGAGGGGATTTTCCTTTGTGGTTTTTGCCTTCATAAGCCCTGTAATGCCTGCAATAAACGAGTTCCTGCTTGACTGACTCCCTGTGGCGTCTGATTGTCTCCCGGGGAGGCTGCGGGTAACAGGTGGGCAGCTCACCTCCCTTTCCCCGGCTCCTGTGTCGGGGCAGGACCCCCAACAAATATTTACTAATAATTTTATTGATTTACATATTTTTATCTAATTATTAAAATATGTTGGAAAAAAGCTGTTAATGACACTCACTAATAATTTTTAAATTTGCAATTAGAGCTACAGTTATGTTATGTCATTGTGTTGTTATTGTTTATATCTCTTTTGTTTTATTGATATTATAAAATATTTGTCCATACTAATAATTTTAAAGGACCAGATTTTGTCTGTTGATTCTTTTTCATGTTTGTTTTCATTTTATAAATTTCTGATAAATAATTAATAATATTTTAGGTTAAGTAAACTTTCCCTCACTTATGAATAATCGATGAAAACTTATACAGAGAAAGAATTTGAGAGGGAACAAAACACACCAAATGGTAAAAATGATTGCCTTAATGATTTTGTGTGCATCCATTGATCGTTACCCACTTGAATGGGATGGCAAGGCACAAAGAAAGAAATCCAGAACCAGAAACTACTGAAAATAATCAAGCATTGTCTTTGAACACTAGTCATGAAAAGACACAATAGTCATGGTGCCTAACAAGGAATGTATCCGCTCGCTGATAAGACATACTCTTGATAAATGATTGTGTGAAAGAGGAAATAAAATTCACTTGAGAAAGAAATATTTAAACATAATTCTCTGTATTGTATATATTTAAAGGAAGTTCATAAAAATAAGAAAATGAATACAAAATAAGCTTAACTGAGCGAACTGGAGTATAAAAAGAATATATTAAAATACCCCAAATAGCATATTTTTTCATTGAAAAACTCATGTAAAAGCATTATCAAAAACGTGATTTAGAGGATAGTCTGAACAGTACTATGCACATCTATTTGTGGTCAATGGTCATGTCCTGTTGTAATAGGGGCACCGTGACTAAGTCTCCACAGCAGGAAGACCAAGTTACATGCCATAACCTTGTCTCTGCTCTAAACCTTCATGATTGTCACAATGTCCTAGGTGCCCTCAGGCATCACAGCAGTGGTCACTTCCAGTGCAGTTACATGATAGCAGCATCCTGCAAATCTACAGACTAGTCCATGCTATTTGTAGAAGATTACCTACTAACAACTTGTGGTCTAGCTGAGGCCACTCTGAGAGCAACCTAGAGCAGTTCCATACCAGCTCTGTTATTTTGAACCTTCTTGCACAGCCCATGCTGGAGCAGTTGAGTACAGAACATCACCACCTTCTCCACAGGCACACTGTGGGGGCCTTAGGACACCCAGGAAACCAGCCTGTTATTTCTGTACACATTGCCACCTTTCACTTCTGCAGTTCCTACAAGATGACGTCTTAACTGCCATATCTTCTTTTCATGTCATTCAGATTTTTGAAGATACGAGTTTTAATCTTTTACCATGCCAATTTTCTAAATATGTTAAAATACAAGGAAAAATTATAACTATCCCATGCGTCTATCACGGAATTATCTTCAATAGTCATTAATACATGAACAACTTTGCTTGATCTACCAGCAACTACTTGATTGAATTTTAATTTTCATGATCTGTTTAGTTATTTCTTACTCAGATAAATGTTTATTTCCATGATTTTTTTAACTTTCTTGGGTATCCACAATCTGTTTACTTAAGTATATAAGCTCTCTTTGACTGTTTTCTTAAATGTTTGATGATGCCTGTCTCAATGCTATGGCTGAAATTTCTGATTAGATTACCTGCCACATGACTGCATAGCCCAGGCAGAGTTTAAGGGCTGTGAGGAGTTGCTAGAATGTGTGCAGAAATCTGTCTGCAGAGATGTCCTAAACTAGGCAGGGTCTGCTACTGAACTGAATACATCAGCAGCTGATCTTCGGAATGTGAACACATTCCCACTTCTGGGTCCTGCCAACCACACAAATGAATTCATCTTCGACCTAAGCTCCCACATACCGGGCTCCCAGGACATAGACATCCTGACTGGCCAAGAAGTAAAATATCAGAGTCAGGCTTCTTAGCTACTTTGGCTACTATTCCCAATCAGTTACCCTGAGGATTTCCATGGCTTCTGTCTCTTCCCCACCCACTCCATGCTTGTCTTCTCCCATTGTTTGCCTAATGCTTCTCCATTTCTATTTGTTTTCCAACTTTTAAGTATTTCCCACAGTTCTGGTTAGTGAAAGGTTTCCTTTCTGTTGTTCTAATATGGTTATGGATTTAATTTTTTTTCTTTTGAACACATATGGCAATGGTTAAGAATGTGGACTCTGGACTCAAGCCGTCTGGGTTGAATCTTGACTCTGTCTAACTGTAGACTTCAGTAAGTTTATTAACTTCCCTGTGCTTCAAGTTCCTTGACTCAGAGATGGAGATCAAAATAGCTCACAGGGTCATTATGAGGATTAAATATTTTGTCTTCTGAAATTTTCAGCTGCTGCTGCCCAATGTCTTAAAAGAGACTCATACATTAATACTGCTAGGCCAAGAACAGAACAAATTCAAAGTATAATTTCAACTGGGTATGTGTTACTTTTGTACCACCATAAAATTAAACCTGTAAGTCCAATCACTGCAACTTGAGGATCATCCATAATGTACTTCTTATTGTCTGTTCAAATTATTATAATACAATACTTAAACTTGGCATCTTATAAACAGAAATTATTTCTCAGAATCAGGAGGCCAAGATGTCCAAAATCAAGGTGCTGACAGATGTGGTGTTTTCCTGGTTCATAACAGCACCTTTTATTTCTGTATCCACATAGCACAGGAGCCGATGGGCTCATTCAAGCCTTTTTGATATTTTTGGGTGTTGGGGTCTTGGGGATTAGACCCAGGGCTTCATACATGCTAGGCAAGCACTCTTCCCTAGTTTACTTATTCAACTTTTCTTGGTGCCTCTTTTACCAGAGCAGTAATCCCATTCATAAGGAGTCCACCCCCACAACCTAAACAGTGCCCAAGCATCCCACCTTTTATCCTCCCCTCTTTGAGGATTGTGCTTAAATATGCATTTAATATGAATCAACGTGAATTTATGGAGAATACTAACATTCAGATCATAGCAATACTTAACGGTACAATCATGAAGGCTTTTTCATAAAATTATGGCGCTTTGTATTAACAAGATATCTTATTGGGGTTCCAATGACCCAAATGTCTTTCATAAAACACAACTGTACCCAGATCATCCCATGACTAGAAATGATTCTCAGATCAACATTCTTGAATGCTCAGGGTAATGGTTTATTTGAGTAACCGGAACTCATCATTTCTCTCGTGGACTGATGTTTCTCTTGTGGATTGAATCAAGGAAACAGGGCACAGTTTCCATTCTCGTCAGATGCAAGATTGTTAGCTGTGTCATCTTGGCATTGTGGGCATAGTGTGTATGAATGGAGTGAAATTTTAGCTTATTAAAAATATAATAATCCTGGAACATTGGTGCGAGCCTTTAATCCCAGCCCTTGGGAGGCAGAGGCAGGAAGATCTCTGTGAGACTGAGGCCAGCCTAGTCTACATAGTGTTTTCCAGGTGGGTTGGGGTGAGGGAGAACCTGTCAGAAAAACATAATAAATAGTAAAAAGTATAGTTTTGAAGTAACAGATTTCTCAGCTTTTAATTCCACGTGGGCTCTTTCCTCAGTGGGACCTGCCTGACTTGTGATAGAAAGAGCTCTTGTCCTTCCTGTCCTTGCTGTTATCCTTTTCATTTTTGTAATTATTTATTTGTCACTTTATGAAAGAAAAGCACATTCAGGGATAGGAAAGCAGACAACTGAAAATGATGTAATTTCTAGACAACAAATTTCCCAGTCAGTTTTAACATCCAGTATTCAGTGAAATGAAGAACCTGGACAGTCTGTTAGTTGACAGGTCAATGCAATATTTTTAATGGCAGATAACTATACTTGGGATCTAGGTTATAAAGCATTCAAAGAGTCAAGTGTTAGGCTATACAAGTCATCCTTACATTTTTAAATTATAAGATTAAGTGTTGGTAGTATTTACATCTATGGATAATAAAAGTGAAACAGAATTAGTTCCATTCTGTGTCTTGGTCCAGCACACTTCTGTAATCCCAGCACTTGTGGGGTAGAATCAGGAGAATCAAGTGTTCAAAGTCATCCTTGACTGCATAGTAAGTTTGAGGCAGCCTGGGCTACATGTGATTTTGTATTAAAAATAAAAACAGAAAAAGTTGAAATATTTTAAATTCAACCAGAATTCATTAAAAGATTAGTCAACACCTATTGTCTTGGGTCCTGAGGAATTCTGCCATTACAAAGCAGACAAGGAGTGCGCCTCTGGTAAGTACAGGGCATAAAGCAAAAAGCAAGTGCATACAGAACGTATGCAGAGACACATCATTTCCCCCATAAACACAGGTGAGTGCTCGATAATACTGTTATCTTAGTTACTTTTCCTATTTCTGTGATAAATTATCCCTGGCAAAACACCTTAAAAGAGACAGGGTTTAGTTAGGGCTACAGTTCAGGGTGTACTCCATCACCCCAGGGACATCATGGCAGCAGGAGCTTGAAACAGATGGTGACATGACATCCACAGTCAGGAAGGAGACAGGGAGGCGTTCTTACACTCAGTTTTCACACAGTCCAGGATTCCAACCCAGGGAATTTTGAGGTTTTCCCACCTCAGTTGATCTAAGGAAGACAGTCACCTTCAGGCATGCCCAGAGGCCTGTCTCCCAGGTGATTCCAGAGATCACCAAGTTGACAATTGAGATGAACTAGCATAACTTTCAAACATATAAAAGAATTGCTATAATACCCTGTGGAGGAAAAAAATGAAAGACCAGAGTTCACAGGAAAGAAAAGAACTTGAAAAACTTGACTATACACTCGTAACATGGAGAATGTCAAGTTCTTTTGGCTATAGGTTTAGATTCTATTGGGGTATGAAAACAGTGATGTAATTGTTCTAAAACTTTATTTCATGTCTGTTTCTATGGTATACAGAAATTTTAGTCTTTAAAACTGATGAAAAATGACACTGTCATCTTTAAAAATGAATGAAAGGATGACATGACAGAGTTCTACAAATCTCTATGAAGCCACTATGATGAATGACTAGAACTCACTGGAGGAGAGCAGAGGTGATGCTCATCTCACGGATAGCCTGAAGTCTCCATGCTATTGCATTAATATGAGTTTTATGATGAAATATCAAAGAGTAGAGCATGAATTTGTTAATTTTTTTCTAAATATTTGCTTCATCTTCATGTCAAACCAAGTGACTTGAGATTTGAGTGCCAGATATCCTCTTAAGAATATAAAAGGGGGGCTGGAGAGATGGCTCAGCAGTTAAGAACACTGGCTGTTCTTGCAGAAGACTGGGGTTTGAGTCCCAGCACCCACATGGCAGCTAACAACTGTCCATAGCTCCAGTTCCAGGGGATCTGACAGCCAATGACAGCCTCTTCTGTCCTCCGCGGACATTGCATGACACGGGTGCACTTACCTACATGCAGGTAATATACACATACACATAAAATAAAAATAATAAATAAAATATTTTTAAAAAAGAACATAAAAGGGACAGGGGGTAGCTCAATCTATAAAGTATTTGCCTTATAAGCATGAGAACCCGAGTTTTATCCCCAACACACATGTAAAAAGCCAGACATGTGGCATGTAGTTAGTCCCTGGGGCTTGTTGGCCAGTCAGGCTAGTGTAATCAATGAGCCCCAGATCAGTGAGAGACCTTGTCTCAAAAAACAAGGTGGCTAACATCTGAGGAACGACACTCAAGGTTGCTTTTTGACCTCCAAACACACATGCACATATGTGCACATGCAAACACAGACACGTATACCCACGTATGCATGAAAAGCACAGATATTCACACAAATATGATAGAGTAACTCCTCTGATGTTCATAAAAATTGGTTTTTATAAAATCTCAAGGAAACAAATAAGCAAAACATGAATTCTGAATTTCCTACCATTTTATTTCGGGAAACATAATCTTGTTTTTTGGGGGGGGTTGTTTTGCTTTGTATGTTTTTGTTTTGTTTGTTGTTTTGTTTGTTTTTGGTGACCCCAGTGTGATATGAACATAATCTTGTTTTTACATTAGCTTTTTTATGCTTTTATTTGAAAATTACCTATAATGATCATTGAAAATTCTTTGCATAAACACATATACATCCTTGAGATTCAGCTGCCCCTGAGAGAAATGAAATTTGTCAGTAATAAATTTGCTATGATTCTAACATCCAGCACTGTACTAACTTAACTTTTTAAAAATAAACATTTTTTATCAATACTTTGAGAATTCCATACAATGTATGTGATTTTATTCACCTCCAACTCCTCCCCTCAGTTCTTCTCAGATCTGCTCCCACCTCCCTACCCCCTAACTTCCTAACCTTTTAAAAAATTTAATAACTCATTGATTCTAATTTGTGCTATCCATATACTTCTGGCTGTGGGGCCATCCCCTGGGGCATGGTTAACCTACAAAGTCCACACCCTGAAAGAAAACTGACTCTCCCCAGGAAGCCATCAACTGTTCATGGGTCCTCAGTCAGGGGTTAGGCTCTTGAACCCTTTCCCACTCCATGCTCAAATGCTGACTGGCTTAATCGTGTGCAGGTCTTGAACAAGCAACCATAGGTGCAATGAGTTCATGAGTGCAGTGGTCCTGTCTTGTTCAGAAGACACTGACTGTCCAATCTTCCCCAATGTCTATTTCTTACAATCTTTTGCCTCCTTGTCCATGATGGCCTCTGAGCCTCAGGGAGGGAGTGTGATATGGATGTCCCATTTGTGGCTGAGCATTCCAGTCACCTATTCTCTGAACTTTGATCAGTTGTGAGTTTCTATATTGACCACCATTCACTGCAAAAAGAAACTTCTCTGATTAGATCTTAGATTTGCAGAGTGATATGAATTTAGAGGGTGGTTTGAACTATGGCCACTTAGCAAAGCAGCAGTAAGTTCCCCAACCATAGGTTCTTGGCCAGATTTTCAGTACTAGGCACGTGTTTCTTTCTTTGGAGAAAACCTTATATCTAGCTAGGGCACAGTTGGTTAACCTCATAACAATCATGCCAGTACTGCACCATGGGCATATCTTGCCACGCTGGTCATTAATGCAGCTCACAAGGTTCACAGCTGGATAAGACTGTTGATGACTTTTTTTTCCATCAGCAGCCTGCACAGCACCTTCCACTACTATGAAAGCTAACTAGAAGAGAGGAAGCTTCCTAGTCAATACTGACTTGATTACTCCATGTCCTCTGACCAATGTGTGAGGTGCCTTTCAGCAACTGGGTCTTACCGTCAAGTAGAAATGCAGCTCACAAGGTTCACAGCTGGATAAGACTGTTGATGACTTTTTTTTCCATCAGCAGCCTGCACAGCACCTTCCACTACTATGAAAGCTAACTAGAAGAGAGGAAGCTTCCTAGTCAATACTGACTTGATTACTCCATGTCCTCTGACCAATGTGTGAGGTGCCTTTCAGCAACTGGGTCTTACCGTCAAGTAGACCACATATTGTTAACTTTTTAACTTTTTTTTTTTTTTTTTGTCTTTTTGAGACAGGGGTCTCCCTATAGCCCCAGCTATCCTGGAACTCACTATGTAAACCAGGCTGGCCTCGAACTCACAAAGATCCACCTGCCTCTGCTTCCCAAGTGCTGGG
>NW_008358774.1:9135697-9144720 GCF_000622305.1 Nannospalax galili | reverse complement strand
CCCAAAAAAAAAAAATAAAAAAAAAAAAAAAAAAAAAAAAGGGGACCCCTTCACAAAAAAAAAAAAAAAAAAAAAAAAAAAAAAAAATCCTGACTGAAGGTGGCAAGCCTTGTCTCCATCTAGTGGCCAGTTCAGTGTACTAGCACTATAAAATCAAAATACTGTGTGCTTTATTTTCATGTATTGAAAAATGACACTAACCATGATACCTAACTGCTGCTTTCTAATGTCTACCACATTTGACAAATTGTAATTATGTATAATATGGAAATATATGCATAGAAATATATGGCGTGAATGCAATTTCAAAAAGTTGTAAAACTTTCTCTTCTACAAAAGGGAGGGCAGGTTATCTTAAAATGCAATTTGATAGTTGTCCAAGTAGCTCACTTGTGGTTTTTAAAGAAAGCTACATTAAAATGTTGATTTTTATTATTCTGCTAGGCATTTCATTTCGATAGCTCCATGTAGAAGAATAGTGCCATGTATTAGAGAGTTATCATAATGGGACTGTTTGCACCCTCCAGAAAGAATGTCTCTACTTAAATTAAAATATCATATTTCAAATAAAAGACTTAATTCCTACTGTGTGCATTTATGATACCTGGTGAGTTCTTTGTAAAATGGGCTAGTCTTCATGAAGACCTCTTTTTTTTCCCCCTTCCTTTCCTTTTTATGAGCTTAAGATAAGAATGAGTCACATAATTATTGATATTGTGTTATAAAAACAATATCATCTTTCCTTTTGTGGCTGTCTCAACCTGCCAATTTCCTCATACATTTTATTTAAATATTATTATTTTTATTTTCATTTAAGAGGGCATTTGGCAGATCTCTTACTCCATTATTGTATTAGGAAGATGGACATGTATATTAACTTATAAGTCTAACTATTTTGTGTTTGGCATTTGTGTTCACATGATATATCTCTGCTCTGATGTGAAAGTTCATCATAAAAGTCAGCCATTGTTAATTTCCACAAAAAAATACCCATTCAAATGCCAGGTAAGGTACTATCCTGGTCTACATTGGGAGTCCAGGCCAACAAGGGCTACACAGTGAGACTCTGTCTCAAAAAAGGAAACCAAAACAAAGCGAAAACAACAAAAAGTACCCATTTAGCCTTGGAATTTCTGAATGTAGTGGATGTTGCTGAAGGCTGAAAAGAATGAAAGAGACAGAAATTTAGGTCATGTCCATACAAACTATTTGAGCATCAGATAGCTGGAAAATCCAAAGGCCTCCAGTGTACATGCTGCTAGACTCCTACCAAAGACCTCTGGCAAATAGCATACCCTCTTTAGAAAGGAACTGCAGACCCAGGCATGGTGATCCATGTTTATAGTCCCAGGACTCAGGAGACAGAGCCAGGTAAATAGGAGTTCCAGGCCAGTCTAGTTCATATAGTGAGTTCTGGGCCAACTGGGGCTACAGGGAGACCCTGTCTCAAAAAAGAAACTTCTGTTCAGTTGTTCTGTTCAGATAGCCAATTTCACAGGGATACTTTGCTGAGTATTTTAAACACAAGAGAGTAAAATGGTCTCTAGACCTCAAGAACTTATATTCTCACATGTTTAAGCTTTCAAAGAATCGCTAAACTGAAGAATGCTAGGCCTATTGGGTGAGAAGTTCTTTCTTATAAAAAGGCCAATCTAGTCTATATGGTAAGTTCCAGGCCAACTGGGGCTACAGGGAGACCCTGGCTCAAAAAGACCAAAAAATAACAATAACAAAAAAAAAAAAAGAAAAAAGAAAAAACAAAAACCTAACAAACAAAAAAGTGTACATGCATTTAATACAAAAGAAACTCACAGCAGAAGTCTATCTAGACTGGGAAAAGGGAAAAAAAATCTTTGTTTTCCATGAGGCTATTTAAGGCATAATCAACATTGGATATAATTTTATTGTGTAGCCTAGAAATTGCTTGCCTTGAAGGCCTAAAACCTGTAGCAAAGGGGCCTTTTTATACCCAGATAAAAGTTTCAGAATATTAAAAATGAAAGCAACATGTTGCCTTCACTTTCATTGGCAATAAAAGCAGGTGATCTCACATGAATTATTACAGATTAGGTTTGATTTTTTAAAAAAATTAGTTGTAATGTTTGGGCTATCTCCCCCTGAACCTCCTCAGATGTTTGGCCAAATTTCTCTTGGCTCTGATTACTAGGGCAAATAAACAAGGTATCAATCAGCAGAATGAATGGCTAAGGTTGGAGGTTTGCCCCAAGTTCAGAAAAAAAGACTGCAAGAGGTAACATGCTGTTCAATGGTAACAAACACTAGTCAATATTAGCTTCTTACATTGTCAAGGGTGTCAGGTAGAGACTGTACAGAGCTTTTGTGTGGCATAAGATGAGGTGTTTACCCAATAGGTTAAACATGTCTTGATATGCTACACTGAGTGTGAATATCAAAGGCTTTCTGAACCACTAGGACAAAAGCCAGATGGCATCAGATCACAGCCATTAACGTCCATGGTTTCTTCCTCGGTCTGGAAAACTCTTAGCTGTGTAGGGTTCTTAAGAGACAAATGGCTAGGTATAATGAGAAAAGCCTAATAAACAGCAACTCCCAAAGAACAGGCATGATTCATTTTGGGTAAAGAGAAAATGGTAGAAATTGTATATATTTCACGGCCAAGAAAAATCTCTTCTTTCTCCTAAAAGCTCCAAATTTGGAGAGACTGTTTTCCTTTTTCCCCGTACCTGATAGGTCCCAGGTAGCTAGTGTCCACAAGACTCCCCAAGAACCTTACCTTCTTTTTTCTCACAATCACATATGCCCCTTCCCTTGAATTTGGAACCAATAGAATGCTGAAGATGTGACACTGAGATAAATGAGCGAAGAACTCAGAGATTCCCAAATGCATCTCAAAGAGCACTATCTGCAAGTCTCAAGCCACTAGGAAGGAAGTCTGTTCCAGAATATCCCTGTCCCAGTGTGTCTTGAGAACAAAGAAAGAGGCAGACAGATCCAAGGTTGTGTAGAGTTTGATTGATGGGGGGACTTGCGGACAGAAGCGGAGTCCCAGGTGGCAACAAGACCAGTGGATCCCCATAATTTAGTTCAGAAGTATGGAATGTACAGTGGTCAAGACAAAAGTGATTTCACCCAAGTCAGGGTAAATCTGGTTTATCTTAAGCTAAAACTTATAGAGCACATGCTTTCAGTGTCTAGATTATTAAGCTCCAGTTAAGAGTTTTATTGACTTATGTTATGGTAGGAGACTGTACAAGGAAAACCAAACAGGAATGTTTTGAGGCAGTTGTAGCAGCTGCACCTCAAGGTGCCTATAGTAATGTCAACCTGAATCTGTACAGCTTGGAACATATCACAATGTATCAAAGTCAAATGGAGCAGAAGGCACTCCCAGCCAAGTTTTTTCCAGGTTCTTAACCCATGTAACTGTAAGATGCAATAAAATGATTGCTTTAGGCCACTAAGCTTGAGAATTGTTTATTAGGCAGTAATGGCAGAAAACTACTCTTCCACCTCTTTACTTCCCAGGTCTCAGTATATTATAGTTTTGACATGTTTCTTTTCTGATGCCATGATCTGGGTTAGACATTTCCTGTAGATAGTATTTTACCCAAGGAGCTCAAGTGTTATATTGGAATTATCTGTTTATTCTCATCTGATTTTAGTGAGAGCAAAGATCATATCTGAATTGTTCACCGCTGCCCTCTGAACCAAGGGTGTCTTGTAGACACCATGCAATAAACAACCTATTGGATGCCTGGATGTGCTTCTTATGGAAATAAACCTTGACTTCTGACTTTTTTTTTTAACACAAAATCTTCATGCCTCCTATACCATGTGATGGTTATCTTATGATAATGACAGTCGTGTAGAATGTATTTCAGCAAAATGCAAGAGCAGCATGTATTGCACAAGCCACTTAGTCATATAAGGTAGAAAATACATGGAGGAATGAGAAGGAATAAATACAAATCTAGAGGTGTAGCTCAGTGATAGAGCTTGTCCTACACATGTGTTAGTAGGTTCTGGGCTCAAACTTTACCAGAGAGGGGGAGGAGGAAAGGGGGACAAGAAGGGAAAGAATAGACGTGGCTACTGAGAGCATAGTTTTCAATTATGCACTTCACTCTGTTTTGGGGGTTTTGATTAATCAAAGGTTGAGTAGTTTTGTATCAATGCTAGTCTCAGAATTTTTATGGATAATAATACCATTAAGATGGCAAAGGTTCACGATCTGTTTTCTAAATGAAGAAAAATGCCTTCCCATGAGCTATAAATAAGACATCTATGAACTGGCAAATGTTAACACAAACAAGCTCATTTCATAACAGTAAAACTGTCAAGAACACGTTTAAACCGAAAATATACAACTAGGAAAGTTTTACAAGAGGCAGATGTCATGTTAGGCAATGAGTTGAGCCAAACGGCCAAAAGATGTAATGGGCAAGAATTTTTACAAAACAAATAAAAAATTAGAGAAAGTGAAGCACATGCGTGCGCACACGCACACA
Source organism: Nannospalax galili (assembly GCF_000622305.1). Lineage (NCBI taxonomy): Eukaryota > Metazoa > Chordata > Mammalia > Rodentia > Spalacidae > Nannospalax > Nannospalax galili. The sequence continues at coordinate 9,140,230 of NW_008358774.1, read as the reverse complement.
CACACACACGTGTGCGTGTGACAGCATGACCCTTACCCTCGGGTCACATGGTGAGTTCCCAGAATGGAATATGTTCAAGTTTCTGACCTTGAATGAGGACCTGCCAAGGAAAAAGCCAAAGATATCCCCAGGCGCAGGCTCCAGGTAGCTCAGACACAAACCTGTCTGTCTCCTAAACTCCTGTCAGTTATCCATGGTTTCTTCTAGACCTTCACTCCTCTCCTGTTGCCTGAAAGTGAGGCGACTCCTAGATGAATGGCAGCCCCACACACCTGTCTGTCTCCTAAACTCCTGTCAGTTATCCATGGTTTCTTCTAGACCTTCACTCCTCTCCTGTTGCCTGAAAGTGAGGCGACTCCTGGATGAATGGCATGGCAGCCCCACACAGCAGCCCCACTAAGTGCTTTCTCTGTGGCATTCTATAGAAAATGAACCCCAAATTATTGTCCTCTCCAAAACTCAAAGTTTCCTCCAACATACTCACTAATCAAGCATTTCCTATAAAAATAGGGTAAAGTCTGACAGCATTGGGCCAATGCAACCAATTATGTTTTTTTGAATATACTACAAAATGTTATCTTTGTGTCATAAGTTATTTTTCTATTTGTATTTAAGATTTGAATTGTCAGCTACATGTTTTATCATCTAAACATTTTCTAACCTTACATGCAGGGAGGAAAACCCTTCTGATGTCATGTGTTATTATTATAGTTTTTCTCAAGGGAGAGATTACTTGACTCAAATGAGGTAAGAATATATTACGAAAGTACCACTCAGTAAATTATAAAGTTCCCCCCCCCCACAATTGTCCTGTCTTGTCTTGTTTAGTTTGGTTTGCTTTTTGTTTTTGGACTCCGTGTCTCACTTTGTAGCCTAGGCTCTCCTGGAATACACTATGTAGCTTAGGCAAACCTTGAACCCACAGTGATTCCCCTGCCTGTCTCCTGAACATTGGGATTTACTGGCATGAACCACCATTCTCAGTTATTGTATCTTCCTGTATTTCAAATTATACAGTTTAGAACTGCCATGATTTTAAATACGAGATAGTCAAAACTCTTTATTTTCAAGTCTAAATATAGAATTTTTGTCTAAATTCACCTAGCTGGTATCAAATCTGGACCTATCTGTGAACATTTCTTCTGTATTTGTCTGCACTCGACTCCTTTCTCATTGGGACTCAAACACACCAAAACCTGAACCACACTGAATATAAAATTTCCTTGGAGGAAGTATAATGCTTTATAAATGCTGCAACCTACATAACTACATTCAATAGAAGGAGTCAGGATATTTCTCAAAAGATTCGATTTGCCCTCTAAGTGACATACAAGCAGTTGTTTTTGAAAAGCATTCTCTAATAAGAGCAGCCAAGAGTTAGCCAAGAATAAAATGTTGTTATGAGGAGGTTCTTCTTTTTCTTTCAGTGAACCAATGAACAAGGAAATGGTCATTTTGAAAGCAAGAGAAATGAGAAGGGCAGGTGCTGAAAGGGAAAGGGGCAGGAAAAACAAAAGAGGAAGTGCCCAGGATGGTCGTGGGTGCATAACTACGTAGCTCTCTGAAGGAGAGCTCTGCAGTTTCTCTTAGCACATCCCTCTCCCTTTCCCCAACCAATCACTCCTCCCCATTCACTCCATCTTTAGAGCTTTAGTGAGTAATGATACTTTCCACAGTTGATTGCCTTAAAAACTAATTTCCTGACCACATAAAGTTTAGGTTGACATTTTGACCTCAGACATCAAACAAAATGGAAGCCAGCAGGCCCTTCAAGGGAAGAGTAAAGTCCACATACTACTCAGATACCTTTCCTCATTTGAAACATGGAGTTCTCACAGCCCGCCATCAAACCACCCATTAAGATTAAGGAAGCTGATCAAAGAACAAATTGTTTAAAGATTATTTTGTGATGTTTTGTTTTCTCTTCAGAGAGGAAGCAAGACAAGAAAAGGTTCATGTATTTCTATGGTTGATGGATGGGCAATGATTTATGAGCTCTCAAAGGTATTGAAATGCAGCTGCTAACATCAGCTCACTGATAAATATAAATTTGCAGCTAAAAAGCTGTCAGACATGGGAATTAAAAACTCTCCTGGTTTAGAGGGCCCTGAACAATGAGAAATATTTCCCAGTACCTCAGTGAATCATAAATTTTAGCTTCCCAGATTAAAGATTACTACATTTAGGCTTAGAAGAAATGATTAAAGTTCAAATCATGGGGATTGAGGAGATAGCTCAGCTGGTAAAGTGCTTGTTATACAACCATGAGGATCTGAGCTCAATCCCAGGGAGAGGGCTCGGTGGGTAAAGTGCCTGCCATGGAAGCATGAGGACCTGAGTTTGATGCTCACCACTCAAGTGAAACCTGGGTATGGAAGTGTGCCCTTGCACTCTCAGTGCTGGGGAAGCACAGTTAGGCGGATCCTTGGAACTTGCTGCCCAGTTGGCCCAGCCCACTCAATGAGCCCCATGTCCCTGTGCGAGACCCTGTTTCAAATAACAAGAGACACTTGAGTTGATTTCTGTCTTCCACATGCATGCACACATATGCGTGCACAGCAGCATGTGTGCACTCACATATGGGCCTTGCACATATAAGTATATATACACCCCACACACATGAGTATGCATATACTCCTTCACATACACACACTCCAAACCAAACCATCTGTGCTTTGCTATTTTTGGAACACTGGAAAGTAGCCAGGAGCATAATGTTAGATTAACTTAATATTTATGTTTTCTTTTGCCATTTTATCCACTTTGTAAATTAATCAGAAACATTACAAAACTTAAGGTAAACATGCTACCCATTTATCTTTCATATTTAAGAAATCCAGTAAATGGTTGTTTGATGAACAGCTCTGCATAACTGAGCGTAACTAGACATGCAGAGTAAGTTACAAAGATTGCAGACAGGTCTACGCATGTATGTCTATATAAATGACTTTATCAATTATTTTTTTTTATTTAGATAGAAATCAGTTAATATTTCAAAATGAGGAGAAACAAAAACCTTGAAAAGCGTAAATGAAGCCCAAGCTTTCTATTAAAGACTGTTTTACTGTTTAGATTAGTATGGGGGTAGGAGTCTTGGACTTCACATTAGGCATATTTTCCATTGGTAAGAGTCTTACAATATTACAGTATTGTACATTAAAATATTACAGTTCAATATTACAATATTGTGAATTGTTACAACAAAGAATAACACCGCCCCAGGTGTGGTTGTTGTGATGATGTTAGGATTTGCCTAGATGATAATGACCAAAAGTGGCACAGGGGTCAATAAATATTGGAGACACTCAACATCCCGTGTAAGGAGCTGCCCTTGTTTATTCTTTTATTTTTTTAATTTATTTTTTAAATATTATTTATTTTTATTTCATGTGTATGAATGTTTTGCCTGCATGTATATTGCACCCATGTTCTACAGTGCCTATAGGGGCCAGAAGAGGGCATCACGTTCTCAGAACTGGAGTTGTGGAGGGCTGTTAGCTGCCATGTGGATGCTGGGAACTGAACCCAGGTCCTCTGCAAAAGCAATCAGTGCTCTTAAATGCCAAGCCATCTCTTCAGTCCCTTTCTTTTTAATTTTTTTTTTTGTTTTCACAACATGATGGTAAATTTTGTAGTACATATTTAGCATAAATTTTTATAATATTCCTTTTTATATCATTATTTGCTATATATTTGCTAGTATATATAATATATACATTGATGTACTAATTGGTTTTTATTGCCAACTTGACACAAGCTAGGTTCCTCTGGGAAGAGGGATGCTCAACTGAGGAATTTCTTCCTTCAGACTGACCTGTACCTGTGGCCATGTCTGTGGGGAATTGTCTTGACTTATGATTGATGTTGGAGGATCCTGCCCACTGTGAGCAACATCATCCCTAGGTTTGTTGGCCTGGGCTGTTTAAGAAAACCAGCAGAAGCCAGGTGTGACAGTGCATGCCTTTAATCCCAGCACTTGAAAGGTAAAGGCAGGCAGATCTTTGTGAGTTCAAGGCCAGTCTGGTCTAGATAGCAAGTTCCAGGTGAGCTGGGTCTATAGGGAGACAGGTCCTGTCTCAAAAAGACCAGAAAAAAAAAAGGAAGGAAGAAAGCTAGGGGAGAACAAGCGAGGGAAGCGAGGGAGTGAACCAGTAAGCAGCTTTCCTCCATGGCTCATGCTTCTGCTCCAGCTTGAGTTCCCTCAGTGATGAACTGTGACCTGGAAGTGTAGGATGAAGTAAACCCTCTCTTCCCCAAGTTGCTTTCCATCATGGTGTTTATCATAGCAACAGAAAATCAAACTATAACAACAGGCAATTCTTTTTTGTACCTTGGGATTTCAAGATGTCTAAATGTTACATTATAGATGGTGTTTGTCTTCTGTTTATCAATCTTATTATTTTCTGACTGATTTTTCTTTTGATTTTGGATCCCATTTTCCGGGATGTTTTTTTTTTTTTTTTTTTTTTTTTTTCCCACAATTTTTCTTTTTTTGTTGGACGCACTTATCCCCTCTTTTCTTGTCATCTCTTG
>NW_008358774.1:9128788-9135392 GCF_000622305.1 Nannospalax galili | reverse complement strand
AAGCTACATTTATTTAGTTTCTTGATTCTTTTGTTGGTGACTTATAGTCTTTAGCATAACACATCTTGCACATACTTTATATAAATATTCACCTACATATTTCATGACTTCATTGCTTTGATGCCATAACTGGTATTGCTTTTTTTTTTTTTTTTTTTTTTTTTTTTTTTTTTTTTTTTAATGTCGCACCAATTTTCATTGTTTGCTAGACGCACTGCATCACTCCTTTCATGTGATCTACTGGTTCAGTGTCTACTCCAGCCAGAGATTTTTCTGCACTCTGACTTTCCCTTTGTTGTCCTGTCTCTTCTGTCTCCCTTTGCATACTGATGATACTGATAATATTTGAATGGCTCTTGAGATCTATCTTACTGTGAAACAACCAGGGCCTTGGTTCACAAAATGCTTGCAATCTCAGTCGTAAGAGAAACAAATGTATCAATTTTTCCATGTTGTAGCATTCCAGCGTACAAAATGAGAGTTGAGATGACGTGGGTATGAGTGTCAGGGAAGGGATCATACAGAATAGAGACCCTGAAGAATATGTTAGATGGTACCCAACAAGGAAAGAGAAGTATATTTGTTAGAGAGGACAGAAAATCCCAAGGGATACAAAAAATAAGCCTGACATTTGCAGTTGTGTGAGGAGCGAGAGATGGTGAGAACATATGAAGGCAGGAAAAAAATGCAATAAAGGAAATTTCTTCTAAATTTCCTCTCTTTCTTATTTTATTATCCCTCATAAAGAAATGAGAGAAATAATATAGAATCTTCTATAGTATTCTAGGACTTCTATATGAAGAACTAGCAATGACATTTCTTGCCTTATGATTTTATGTGAGCTTCTATGCTCCAAGCACAAGTAGGATTTTTTCCATTCAGATTTATTTTCTCACCACTCTAAATTAATTCTTATCTCTAATAGGTCAAAAAATGATAAAAAATGATAAAAAAGAAAATAAAATTCACCCAATCATTGTTTCCTCTCTGAGAGATTAAACCACTGTGTGAACAGATTCAGTGACTCACTTCATTCTTTAACCAAATCTAACAATAGATTTGAAATAACTGACATAGCTGTGTAAGCAGCAGTGAGACCAAACTCATGATTATAAGTTTTCATTCAATTATCTGCCAAGATAGAAATTATTTTCTCTTTCATAAGAATGACCTTTAAATTCTCAGCTCTGTTGGACTTCTAACACTTCAAAAACGCCATTGATATTCTACAAAGAACAAATAATAATCACAAAAATGTCTGTTTTGTGGTAAAATAAATTCCTGACAGGTTCCTCCCTAAATAAAAATAAATGGAATGACTCCCATAAAATTTATGTGGTTCACACAGAAATAGTTGGACTACACCAAGACCTCAAAAATGTCTGGTGAAAAACACAAGAACCACAAAAGCATAAACTTCCTATTGATGAACTCTTTCAGATCAAGGAATCCCCATCAAGGGAAGCAAGGGGATGCTTACTGCTGTAGCCTTTGAAAAACACACCAGACAAAGCACTGAACATCACAAACAGCAATCACATAGAATGTGGAGGTGGGACAAAATGCCATCTCATCTCTAAATATTTAGACTTTAAGAGCTTCATGTAAGACTACATTTTTGTTTACTACCTAAAGCTCTTTTTCTTCAATTCCACATGATGTAGGTATACTTTGCCTTTATGTTTTTGAATTAGTTTCTCTGACCCATCAGATTTTTGCTAGTTATTGGAATGTTAAGAAAATATTCCTTTGTATAACCCACTGTCTCCAAGGCCTAAGACTCTAGTGGTGTGCTCACCATTGGTGATATTATATTTTCATTTCCTGTCCAGTTTGCTGAGAGCAAAGGTGTATTTATAAGAGAACTGACTCACACAAGGCTGTTTTATTTGACCTTGGAAGAATGGGAAGTTAATTAGTTTGCCTGGGGATTGAACTTGTAACCTGTTCATTGTTAGGCTGCTGGCAGACTCCTAAAATGATGGTGCAGCTCCCAATATTCTAAATTGGTGGGTCCAGGCTTAGCCCTGGAAAGTACCTCTGTTTATTGGGAGACTAACCAGTCTCGACCTAAACTGCCCGCCCATGTCATGGAAAGTTACTCAAGCACCTAACTGCCTATTAAAGAAAGTCTGACTTCCCTGCTGCTCTCTCTGATCCCAGGAAGCAGGCCAGCAGTTTGTTTCCCTGTATACTGCTGTCCCCCATGGAGAGGTCTTGGCCAGTGGTCTTCGCTGCACACTTGCTTACATTCATTAACTGCATTATTCATACCATGACCTGTCAACTAAATAGCAATAGTGAAAACATTTAAGTTGTATTTAAATTGAATAATTACTAGAACTATACTTAGTTATGAAATGATTGAAATCATATACAGTCTGGAAGTAAAAGATGACTCTGAAAATGTGGCAGATAATAGTGATGTTGTGCTGTGCAGATGCTGTACTTGAATAGTGACGCCATACTTAAAAGAAGAAGATAATATCTTGTGTTTTTAACACTCTTTAACCAAACACTTATACTTGGCATGAATGTTTCTACTAGAGTATAGATGCTTCCATAAGAAATATAGGCAGAGAACATATTTTAATATAAGTCCCTTAAACCACCCTTTGTCATTTTTCAATATATTTCCCAAGTAGACTTTGGAAATGGGCAATTTCTTTTGATATGCATCCAAGATTCTCCATTCTCCATCAGCTCATTTATGTTTTTCAATGATCATGCAATGTCTAAAGAACTGAGTATTCAGTGTCTGATTTGCTTTTTTCTAGTCATGAAAAGAACGTATCAGAATGCAGCCAAGTGGCCTGCATGGATAATACATACTACCACACACACATACTAATAAATTGTTATTTTACATAGAACTACTTAAGGCTTCAAGTACCTTCATAGCATTGACCAGGACTCACAAAATTAGGGATCTCTCACTGTAGATAGGTAGAGAGATGGCAGAGATAGAAATAAAGATAATAGAAATAGAGATAATATTATATGAAAGATTTCTGCAAAGCAATATGATCTATCCAATTAAATTGATCATAAGATAGTTATAGCTTAATTGGCAGAGCTTCACTCTATATCACTTGAACAAGTCAACATAGCTCCTGTCTTTCTAGGGTTTGCATATATTTTTGTGTGGTTGGCATATGAATCTCTCTCCAGCTGTCCATCATGGCTATGGGTCACTGATGTGGTTCTTGTGTTGTTCCCAAGGTATTTATAAAATTCAAATGTGGCCCATGCATAACTGATGTGGTCTGCACATGTGTTAAGGATTTTCATTTCATGTTTCAAGGAGGGATTTATTTGGAATGACTCACTGTGCAGTTTGGGGTTTTCTGAAGGTTTGTAACATTTAAGATAACAAGTCTGTCATATCAGGAGAAGAGGAACTATAGCCTTTGATGGCAGGTTGACAAAGGCACTTTGTCCCTGGAGTCATTTTACTATTTGACTATTTTGCCAAGAGGGCTGAGACCACCTGCCTGCTCACTGAAAAACACAGCTGAGATCTGTCTCTGTGACCCAGACACATGCCCTCTCAACTTCTCTGTAACTGAAAGAAAACATTGCTGGCCAGGCCAGATGAAAACAAGCACTTTTTCCTACTTTTTTTTTCCTGTGGGAAAGATGGGCTGAAACTCAAGTTAATATGTTTGAAAAATCTAGGGGGAAAAACAACAGATTTTTGAAAAGTCATTCCCTTACCCTTTGGTATGCTACTTGCAGAAGTCTTACAAAGAAAACTTCTGTTGGAGTAGAAAACAGCAGCAAAACCTATGTTATGAGAGACTTTAACTCCCTTGAGCTGGAAAAGGTGAAAGAATGGGGTCCCTATACTCATGAATGGTTTTCTTTAGTTGCCAGGAATGTTTATTCACCAGCTCTGAAGGACTTTGTTAGGAAACTCCTTTATCCCCTTCATACACATTAGCATAAGTTAATTGAAGCTAATTTTAAAACTTATTTATTGTTGAGTGCTGTGGCAGGATCCAGCCCATTGTGGGAGGTACCACCCCTGGGCAGGTAGTCCTGTATTGTATAAGGAAGTGTGTTAAACACCAGCCAGAGAATCAAGCAAGTAAGCAGCTTTCTCCCACAGCCTGTGCTTCATTCAGTTCCTGGCTCAAGGTTCCAGCCCTGAGTTCCTACCTTGACCTCCCTCATTGATAAACTGTGACTCAGGGGTTGTGAGACAAAATAAAACCTTTCCTCTCCAAGTTGGTTTTGGTCCATGTTTTTATCACAGCAATAGAAAGTAACTAAGAATAATACAAAAATAAAAAGTTCCAAGCATTATGCTATCATCTTTCGCTAGGGACAGAGGTTAGTTTCTATCAGATTAAACATACTAATTTAACAGAATGAACGTTAGAACAGTGTTTCTGACTATTTAGAGTTTGAGTATCTTTAAGAAATGCATAGTAGGGGGTTGGAAAGATGGCTCAGTTGGTCAGATGCTTGTCATGCACATGAGGTCCTGAGTGTGGATCCCCAGGACACACATAAAAAGCCAGGCGTGGGCACATAGCTCTGTAACTCTAGCACTGTGGGTGAGGGCCAGCAGGTGGATACCCAGAACTCACTGGCCAGTCAGTTTAGACAATTGGTGAGTTCAGGCTTCAGTGAGAGACTCTTTCTTAAAAGATAACATGGAGACTGGAAAGTGCTAGTGGAAGACACTGAACATCAATCTCTGGTCGCCACACTCATGAGCACCCACATAGACGTCTACTTGCATGCACACATGCACAAAAATAAGCTGCACATGTACATATACAACATATATATATAGAATGCCACTTTATGTCAAGTTCCCGATACATAATCTGAAACAGAATTCTCATGCAACAGTTATTGCCTATGCTTATTTTAGGTGGTGTTCTTCAGTATATTGCTTTCCATTTTACTTTAATTAATGTGAATTATAAATAGAATTTATTGCTTATTTTTATGTCATGAATATTAAGTTTGAAAATATTATTTTAGATAACATTTTCTCTGGAACTGCCATCCTGGTATTAAATACAATTACAATATAAACTAATTAGTGGTAGGTTGCTAATTCCTTTTTTCTCATTTAGCCATTAGTCTATAAATCCTTACCATAGCCATATGAGCATTTCATTAATGAATAGTACAGAGGGGCAAATACCTTGCCAAAGGCTACAGGGCTAGTTAGTGGCAGAGCTTTCATAGGAACCCAGGACTGTCTATGCTCTCAGCTACTAAATCAACACCTACACAGGATGGCTGGGTGTTGGGTCATCTCTGAGACCTAAGATTACATCATTTACTCAGAGAGTCCGAATTACAGATGATATTTTAAAAGTCTTACTTGGTCTGAGAGTATCTCCACATCTCTAAAATATTCACAGCTTGCTCTATTCTCCTTCAAACTGTCATATCCTTCAATGATCAGACAGACCTGTGTCCTCCTAGTGTGTCAAGGCAGGGCATGTGAAAGTTATTTGTCTTCCAAATTGGTCTTTACATAAAAATTCATTTTAAGGTCTGAGTGAATAAATTCACTGACAGCTTATCTAGAAGAGAAAATCCAGTTGTAATATAGGCCTTTGACCTATCCTAATGTTAAGGGGGTGGTTTGGATTATGGCTCAGAGCCTTTTCTTTTCAACAGCTGGTCTGATCATGGCACCATACTCTTCCAGATGTGTGAAAAGAGATTCCCAGCTATATTTTCCTGTATATAAATAGAAACCCCATCTTGGGTGACCTTTGTATTAGTTGCTTTTCTGTTGATGTGAATAAACACAGTGATCAAGTTTACAGTCGAGCTTATAGTTCCAGAGGAGTCAGAGTCCATCCTGGCAGGGAGGCATGGTTGCAGGAGGTGACCTGAGCAGAAAGCAGGGAGGGCTCGCATCTTGAAAAAGGCACAGAAAACAGAGGGCAATGGGAAATTTGGCAAGAGCTAAAGCCTTTCAAAGCTCAGCCCCTCCCCAGTGACATGCTTCCTCCAGCATGGCCACACCTCCTACAGCCTCCCAACACAAAGCCACCAGCCACCAACTGAGGACAAAATATCCAACTACTTGGAGACTGTGGGAGACATTTTCATTCAGGCCACTACAACCTCTGACTTCTGTAGTGGCTTGGAGACAATTAATACTGAACTCTTCAATAATCCTTTTATTCCTTGTAGCAGATGTATCAATAATGAATAACTCAAAATTTCTAAGGAGCAACCTTAGCATGGTATCTCAATAGTCACCAAACTAGGATTATGCCTACTCTGCCTACTCTCATGGACTACTAGACTAAAGTTTTGTGACCAGGGCAATCTAGTAAATAAGCAAGTAATTAATTGGCTCAAACAGCAATGAAAACACTAGTAATTTAACAGACTTAGCTAATAAATCACTTGAAAATTTAATATGATTCTGAGTTACATCAACCAAAACAGCAAGTTTAAGTAAGGACCATAGACCTTGATAAAAGGGCAAACTAGGGCAGGCCTAGCAGTGGGTCAAAAGGTGAGATGTGCATGTCTTGTAGGCAAGCACATCTTGCAATCCCTTTCATTCATTTCTTTTTTTTTTTTTTTGGGACTTGTTTTTTTTTTTTTTTATTTT
>NW_008358774.1:9115841-9128177 GCF_000622305.1 Nannospalax galili | reverse complement strand
ATTGGGGTCTGCTATTCATTTTCCCAGTTCTATGCTGGGTTACTATCTGGGAGTCCCTTTGGCCACCATGGCCAACAACTCAAAAGAAGGTATTGCTTGTCTGGCATTATTGCTTGTTACGTAGCCTTTAGCTATACATATGGACTCTCATGAAAGTTTAAGACCCTACAGTTGGCCCAGATAAACCAATTTATTTTTACTCCTAAGGTTGTTTAAGGATCTGCTCCTCAGGGGTCACATGGGCTTGGGAGGAGCCCCTGGGTCCTTTATTTTACCAGTTCCATCTATGTGAAGATAAGCCAAAGGTCCTGCTCGACCATGGCTGGCTTTGCTTGGAAGCATGGAGGAAATGTCCCCTCTGTGTTGACCCTCCTCTTTGTAGACTGTACACTGGTTCAGGTCCTTGGATTGGGGTCTCCACGGCCTCATTGCTCAAGAGGACAGGTGACTAACCACAGTTGCAGGACATTTCGAGAGATGTTCATAAGTCCCCTGGAACTAGTCAACCTAGGAGGACAAGGAGCAAAAAGTGTCCTTCATGTCTCTCTGACCAAATTATGATAGACCTCAAAGTATAATTTGTTAAACACCCAAGAACGTTAGTTCCACCAGTCTGGTATTTTTAATTACTGTGTGTCATGTAGATAAATCTTGGGCAAAGACCAGTTGTTCTCAGATAAACCTTACCTAGACATATATTTCTTGATCTGCTATGTATAATTTGTCAGTAGGTTGTAGGAGTAATATAGTTCTCTCTGGTTTTCAAAACAGCTAGGCATTGCTTATCTCTCACATTGTCTCACCCCTCCATCACGGTTTTCCCACTTAAGGTGCCCCCATTTCCCCCCTTTCTCCCTTACTAATACCCTTCTCCTATGGTCCTGCCTCTCTTGAACTTCTTCTTTCCCTTTATCCCCTAGGTTCCTTGTATACCCTTCCCTCCCAAATTTTATCCATATCTCCCTTATTAAGGCTTGTTTCCTGCTGTTCTTCTCTTTCAGGTTATTTCTTTTCCTTTACCTCCCTGTTTCCTTTTCATTATCCTGGTTCCTGTAGTTATGTCTGGTAGCATACTTACTTATCAGAGTCTGGTTCTAGGATCCACATGTCAGGGAGAACATATGTCAATTTTTTTCTGAGTCTGTGTTACTTCACTTAGTATAACAGTTTCTAGTTCCATCCATTTACCTGCAAATTTCATCTTTCTTTACTGCTGAGTAAAACTCCATCATATAAATGAACCACATTTTCATTATCCACTCATCAATTGAGGGACACTTAGGTTGCTTCCATCTCTTAGCTATTGTGAAAAGAGCAGCAACAAACATGGATGTACATGTGTCTCTGCAATAGGATGTATTCTTTGGGTATATGCCAAGGAGTGGTATAACTGGGTCAAATGGTAGGTTATTTTTGCTTGAACAAGGGAAAAAAATTCTCCTTATGGTTTTTTTTATATTCTTTGAGTTGTCTGAAAAGGATTTTACATAATTTAAAATAATTTCTGTTCTGTGCTTCTTTGTCTTTGAGTAAAATAAGAATATTAACAAGTTAATTACAAGACTTTAGATTTACTGTTAAGTATACCTACACTTAGTGGATGCTGTGTTCTACCTCTCCTGACATGTAAACTCTATGAAGGAAGACTTTTGTCTTCTTCTCTTGTGGTATATCCCCAACTAATTTGACACTAACTTTACTCTTACATATATTCTGAATGGAAATTTTTAGGTAAAAAAAAATTTAAATCATTGAAAAATTTAAAAAGATGCTAGATTCTCCTTTAATTCATTCATTTAAAAAAACAATACAGAAATATTTTAAGCTAGTCATGGTAGTAGACATTTGTAATCATAGAATTTGGGAAGCAAAACAAGATCATGGACATAAGTTCAAGGTCAGCCTTGACTGCATAGTGAGTTCAACTCTAGACAAGGCTACACAGTGAGATTTTTATATCCAAAAACATCTAACAACAAGCAGAATTAAAAAATGCATCATTCTTATAAGGTATTGCTCATCTCTATGTTAAGTTTCACCAGCGTTTGAACTCTGCAGTATGAGTGAGCACAGACTTGGCTTATCGCTTTTTCAGGTATTTCAGACCATCAGAACTCAGACTTCAAGATGCTAAAATAGTCCGTACATGTTTGGACTCTGATTATTTTTTTAAGAGCATGTGTTATTATGAACTTGTATTTTGGAGTAATAAGTAAAAATTATTAAACAATAATTCTTGCAATGCCTATAAATCATTCTTAAAATGGTTACTGATGAAATAATTTGGAGTTCTGAAGCCAAGTGATGATATTTTTCCCTGAAAGGGAACTGCTCATCTGTAAAAGGTCTTTTCTTAAATTGGACCTTAGTAATGGTACTGGTCCTAGACCCAGTTATTTTTTTTTAATTACTTAACATCATTGATCAAGAAGAAACAAGTCTGTGAACTTCTTGTGGACATGGATTTTTTTTTTTCTCCACAGGAAAAACGACAATTCATACCAAAATTCTTCTCTGAAATATGAAATGTGTGTGTGTGTCATCTGCTTGCATTTAAGGTTGCAAAACACATCTTTTGAAAAACCATGACACAAATATTTCATACCAACCACATAGGTAATTATGTGGAAGATTCTTCTGAAAGATAAGGAAGCCACTGTCACTGTGCTTGTTGGAATACATCTCTCTGTGTGTCTTCACAGACTAGCTCTCAAGGTCATGTGACAACATTATTCAATTCATTTACAAGGTAAATTAGAGATTCTTCTAAACCTTGAAATCATAATTAATTTATTAAAATGTTTGCCTTAATAAAGAATTCTATAACAAAAATTCTCTAAGGTGTGCTTAAAGAAATACTTCCATCTCAGGAAAGTGTGTGTGTCTGTGCGTGCACACATGCACTATAAATAAATTTATATGATATTGGTGTTTGTGTGTTATAAATTTATATATGTTGTTTTAAAGTATATGTGTTCTATAAATAGATATATTATTTATATATGAAAGTATAGATATGTATGTTAGTCTAAAATTAGTCATGATTTCAGTAAACTATGTAAGTTTTCACCCCATAAAATGTATTGGATACAGAACTGGGTCTGGAGCACCTGCCTTTAATCCTAGCACTCCAGAGCTAGAGGCAGATGGTCTCTGTCAAATTGAGGCCAACCTAGTCTACATAGCAAGTTCTAGGCCATCTGAGACGACAGAGAGACCCTGTCTCAAAAAAAGAATATTGGTTACAATCATCTTGAGTAAACCACTACTAGGATGTATATGAAACAAGTGTGAAACTCTGTTAAGTTGAATGACCAGTGTGCTGGCTTGTGCATGATTTCAAAGTGTAGCACAATTTTACTAATGCAGTCACCTTGTGAGGCTGCCTGTATTTTCCCTTATATCACTATATATGCTACTGAACAAAATTTTGCCAAGAACTTTTGTACTGTGGATTGGTTTTGCTATTCCAGTTGAAATGTCATCAAAGTTGCAAAATATTTTTTTCTATTTCCTCAATTCTGATGAGATTTTTTTTTTTTTGAAATAGGGTCTCATGTAGCCCAGGATAGCCTCAAACTCACTATGTAGCCAAGCATGACCTGCCTCCACTTTTTGAGTTACTGGGATTGCAGACATGCATGGCCACACCTGATTTATGTGGTGCTGGGATTAGAATTCAGGGCTTTTAGACAAGCATTCTACCAACTGAACCAGATTCCTAATCCTGACAAGAGATTTTACATGGAAAAAAATCCAAAAATTACCCTCTGAAGGCAGTTGCCGTGAATCACTGAAACTGAAAATGCTGTAACATTCTATTTTATTTTATTTTATTATTTTATTCACTATTGTGTCTGTTTCCAAATTTACACTTCTTTCCATTAGGTACTGTGTTTAAACTTAGAAGACAGAACTCAGTACTCCCTAGGGACCAGAAATCCAGTGAATGACCAGCAGTGTGTAGCCTACAAAACCCACATTTTTCCTTTGCCAGCCATTTTATTTAGTGAAGTGATCAGAAATAACTTTCTACCAGTTCATTCTAGGAGTTTTTATGCTAATGACCCCATTAAAGGAAGTCAAAACAAAAGAGTCCCCTTTGTAACCACAGCTTGACTCCAGCTCTACTTTTCTGCAAGGTTTGGTCCAAGGCTACCCTTGACTCTCTCTTTCAGCTTGTTAGTTAGGAAGTGCTGTGCAACTTAGAAGATGGAGTCTGATCTCCTGGAGTTGGAGAGATGGCTCAGCAGTAGGAGCACTTGCTGCTCTTGCAGAGAACCTGAGTTCAGTTCCCAGGACCTATGTCTGGGAACTCATAAACACCTATAACTCCAGTGCCAGGGAATCCATCTTCCTCTTCTGGCCTTTGCAGACACCTACATGCACACATACACACACACAGAGAGAGAGAGAGAGAGAGAGAGAGAGAGAGAGAGAAAGAGAGAGGAATAGAATAATAAGATAAATCTAAAAAGAAAATGAAATCTATTATGTGTTAGTCTGTTCTCTGACTCAGAATGTACTGAAATACCTTCACATCTCCATGAGTAACTTCTCTCATGTCCTTCAAAATACCGAGTTTAAAGCTTCGAACATAGCAAGCCATGAAAGAGATTATGGCTTTTGGCTTGTTGGTGTGAAAAGATGACTCAAGCAAAAAATATATAATATTTTATCATTTACTATTTACAACATGATGCCTTGAATTATGAATGTATTTTGGAGTCACTAAGTTGAATAGGTAATAGATACCTTATCTTTTTAAAAAATAATTTATTGAGAATTTCATACATGCATATAAGGTGTTTTGATCAAATTCATGCCCACTCCCTCCGCTCCAACTCCTCCCATATCTCCCCATCACTTTTTTTCTGATAATTTCATATACTAATATTATAGTTTTTTAATATTCATAATTCATGTTATAAAACAGTTTTCTTCCCCTAAGTTCTGATTTGTCTCACATTCTGTATACTTTAGAGCAAATTTCTCATTATAATAATTAATAGATCATTTGGGGTTATTGCCCTTTAAAAGAAATGTTTTCAGGAGAGTTGGAGAATGATAAACATATTTATGAGAATATTCAAGAAATGTCACATGGTAGGCATTTTGTGGAGGGTTTATGGATCATTGGTCCATAAACAAAATATGCGTTGCATAAAGAGGTTGAATTAATCTCTGAGGTTATTCTCAGGTCTCAATATTGTGATATCTTCTTTTATTGAAAAGGCAGATGTTAGATACTGCCAATAAATAACTTTGGATTGAATATGTTTGCATGTATAGGTAGGTCTATAAAAGCCACACTCGACAGCTGGGTAACATTTCAAATGCTACCTTCCCCGACTTTCCTAAGCCAGAGGAAGGGTCCAGGATGCCCTCATTTTTCACTGATGAAGGACTGTCTGAAAAATTGTGTTTACAAAAACATTCCTTTGCTGATTGTCTGCATCCCCTGTAAGGTCTAAGGGAAGAGTCAAGGCCTTGGGGAGGGCAGAGGCAGTGATGGGTGAATGAAGCCTTTCTCATCATCTGAAAACCATCCTCAGTGAGGCCACTCTTCCATGGAAGGTGGAAAGGAATCTGATGATGCCTGTTTGTGTTGGCAGCCTGTGTCCTGAAGATGCACATGTCCAGAGAATGACAGAAAGTCATTTTTCCAGGCCAAGGCTAACTTCTGTTTCCATAACACTGTGGGAAGCTGAAAATGCAAGCCACACAGGCTTGTCCCTGGTCTGAGCATAAACAGCCCTCTGCTCCCAGAGATACCATTCGTGTCCCTAAATCACCTCTAATCCACTGAAGACACATTTAAAGGCTTAAAGAAAGGAAATGCTGAAGAGACCTCCCCTTTTTTTGTAAAACAGAATGATCAAGATCATCAAAGAAGAAGAGTTTCTTAGCCATTATCACTAGCCTCCAGGAGGGCTGAGGCAGCAAACAACAATTGGGCCTTCACTTTATGAGATTGTTTGCAATCCTCTGAATATTGCTCTTCTTGACTTTCATGAACTTACTGTTCTGGGAGCCCAGATTCAAGTGGCTCTCTGAATTACCTTCCCACCCAGCAATAAGTATGATTATGCTTTGTTGGCAGCAATCCTGTGGCTTAGCATTCCTTAGAAATCATCTGTTTTAACCCCCAGATTCTCAGAATAGAAGGTATCATAGCAATGTAAATTCAGAAGAGATATGGAACAAAGAAGGGAAAATATCTGTGAGTCCTCTTGAAGTTGTTTATGTAGAAAATTCAGCTGCCTTGAGATCATGGCACCACAGCTCAGACACAACTCTCCTGGAATAGGGTATCAACAACCAGTATTATTTAACTTTTCATAGAATATATGCTATGATTTTTATGACTCTGCTACTGATTTTAGATGCATATTGACTTAAATCACTGGTAAACAATTCTAGCATTTAAAAATATTTATTTAATAACCACATGATTAGAAGAAGCATTTCATTACAGCATTAACATATTCAATAACAATTTCCAGAGCAAAGATGCATCTCTTTCAATATTGGCTGTAAATTTTTAGATTCACAGTTGAATTATTACAGTTATACAATGTTGAACTCAGTATAAACCCTATAAGGCATAAAACTGAATGGGGTTTTAGCCTTTAAAAAAGCTCTCCATTTCATTTTAAAATATACTGTTTCATACAGAAAAACTCATTTTGAATGCTACTAACACTTAGATGTTTGCACATGCGTCTCTAATCTCTATGTATCTGATTACTAGTCACAGTTGGTACTTTCTGAGATCCACCTGAACATGGATATAAAATCATTGGGTAAATTTCATTGGTAATGTGTTTCACTTCTACTAATTAACATGGAGCAAATTTTTTTTGCTTCTTTCTCAAATATAACTCATTTTTTTAAATTGTTGATTTTTTGTGTGTATTTCATACAGAACATTCCAAACAATCTTATTCATCTATATACCCACATCTCAAATGGCACCCTCCCATAGTCTCCCGCTGCCCCCCGCCACACACACTGGAGCCCATATACTCTGTAGTCCCTGTTACTGTCCACTGTGATGTCGGTGCCCCCAGCCATTCTCCAGTGCTTGTCCATCTAGTCAGCCTATCTAGAGTTCCTTGGAGGTATTGGGTTTGTCTGGATGCAAATAATCAGGAAGCAGTGGGGATTCTGGGCCAAGAGGTCAGTCCAGGAGTCTGGGGTGCCAAGACAAGAAATGGGCCAGTACCCATACTAGGAGGAGAGATGGGGTCAGGGAGCTGAGAGGGTGAGTGAGGCTGGGGGAGTCAAGGCATGGTGGGCACTGCAGAACTTACCTAGGAAAGATGCTGACCCCAGAAACAGTTTTAGAATTTTATTAACACACACAAAAATATCCTCCAAATGATGTTTGGATTTCTGCAGCTTCAAATTTGTAAGTGAGTGTATATCCTTGAGCTGAGCATTGCCAGCCATTATAGAAAACTTACTAACATATGCTTTCTTTGCTAAGTAGGATATAAAAATAAAAATCATGAGTAGCTAGTCTTTTTTCAGCATTTAATACATTTAGCATTTAGCAAAATGATATTTTATGCAGACTCATTTATTTAGACTCCACCACAGTTGTATGAAATAGATACTGGGATGACTTTCACATTAAATGAAAAGTGAGGGTTAAGAAATTTTTCCCTGAATAAAGTGAATACGCACAGGAAAGGGGATCTACTGACGTATAAGCAAGGAGGAACAGTGAATAAGTTACATGTCTTTTTGAGGTCATATCTAACTTTTAGTTGTTTTTTAAAAAAATATTTTAGTTTTATTGATTTAATTTTATGTGTATGTGTATTGCCTGCATGTGTGTAAGTGCACCTGTGTGCAGTGCCCACAATGGTCAGAAGAGGGTGTTGGATCCCGTGGAACTGGAGTTATAGGCAGTTGCTTGCTGCCATGTGGGTGTTGGAATTCAAACTCAGGTCCTTTTCAAGAGCAACTGTTCTAACCACTGAACTATTTCTCCAGCCACAGTTTTGTTTTTTTTTTTAAACTATGAGACACAACTATTGATTATGGCTTTATGGTAGATTAAGCTAATTATGAACTTCCTAGTAAAAATACTAAAATGATGGGCAAGACAAAGATATCAATAACCACGCAATAAGTAAAAAGCTAGAAACCAGTGGAACAAGCTGAATTCTGCTTTCATTCTAAATATATTCACTAAAATCTTGGGTTTGAACTTGATTCTGTGCTTTAGAAGACAGGAGATAAAACTTCTCAGCATCTGTTTAAAATGTGGACCTGTGAAAAAAATTCCAAGTATTAAACCCTTGGAAAAGTTGAACAAGCCTGAGTGTTTCAATTTAGTCTGTGGTTACAAAGAAGTACTGTTCTTACAGAGGACCCTAATTCTGTTCCCAGTACAAATATCTAGTGGCTCACAACTGCCTATAACTCTAGATGCAGGGTATCAGAACTCCTCTTTTGGCTTCTGTCAGCACCTGCACTCAGGTGCACATACCCTCACACAGAAACATATACATGCACACATAATTTTAAAAAATAAATGAAAAAATCTGTAAAAGGGGGGAGGTAGCTGGAGAGATGACTCAGTGGTTAAGAGTGCATACTGCTCTTCCAGAGGACCAGAGTTCAGTTCCCAGTACCCATGTCAGTTCCCAGTACCACGTGATAACCATCTACAACTCAAGCTTCAGAAAACTGAATGTCCTGTTCTGGACTCCTTGGGCACCTGCATTCACATACATATACCCCTACACAGACAACACATATACACATATATAAATAATAAAATAATTTTTTACAAAGCACCTGTACAAATATTGTGCTCAGCATAGGTCTGAGAATTATTTCTTTAGAATTGTTTCAAAAGTTCCCTCTCATATGGTTTTGTTACATGAAATCAGGAGATTCAAGAAACCAGCAATCAAAGTCAGGTGAGGAGAGGGAGTTTAATTTGACACTAGCAGCCTGGCACCTGGACCATTCAGTATTGATGTCTGCCTCTTGTTCAAGTTTTGGGGGGCATTTATACTCATGTGTGAGGAATGCAAATAACAGATAAGTGATAATTAAGTAAATGGTTCACAGGTAACATATGGCTGCAAAGGTTACAGGAGTGTGTCAGTTTTGGAAAACAAAGACTTCAATCCTGGGGAAGGGAAGGGTCCTGTTTTATGCCCCCCCGCCCCGTTCTTACCTTGGGACCTTTCAGGGTCCAAAGTTCCTAACAACCATTCAAATTTCTTATAAACCATCCAAAGGGTTTCATTATCATCACATTGTGAGCTCTTTTAGCAACTCTCTGACGTTTTACATTATTCCTCCCTCTTCATCGATGTAATTGCTTATGTTTATTATATAAGATTTTTTTAACAAGAGAGATAATAGAACCACAACTATTGGGTCCCAAGTAATTTAGGTATTTTTCCAGTAAGGTGTTTTTTTCCCAGTCTTTATTCTTTCTAGTAGATGCCTTGCATTGTCTCTAACTATGCCAGACCGAGTTGTATAAAAACAGCACAGATACCTCCCTTTCTGATAGTTTGGGTATCTCTAGTCTCAGATAGGGATTAAGTTTGCTGGCAGATCCAAGGAAATTTCCAGCTCTCGGCTGAGAAAGAAACTGGTCATTTTGAGCCAGGCAGTTTCTTCACTTTAAACTGCCTAAATGCCTAGGGCATTTGGATGCCAGTTATTTTGGCTTCTTCCATGCTGATTAGGGTTTCAGAGTGTGGCAACCAGGGTACCCCTTCAGTGGGTCTGCCTAAAAGACCCAAATATATAGTTATAGAGAGAAAAGTCCTTGACTGGTACCTGTGAAGAAGAAATAAAGGAAGAGTAGATAGGCACAAGTTCTAGACAGGGAACCAGGAGAAGTCAGAACAGGGTGAAATTTAAATATGCAAGTTAAAGTCTGTTAGAATTTCTTGATGAGGGCATCCAAAACCATCCATTTATGAGGTTATGCTCCATTTTTCTTTTGACTGTCATCACTGGACTCAGGATCTGTGCTTCAGGCATTTTGATAGCTGTTGGAGTGGCTAGAGTCACAGTGCGAGTTCCCTCTTACATGGCTTCTAGACAGGGAGAGAATAAATTTAGCCATCATTTAATTTTGATAATAACACTAGTGGACTTGTTCTTTTTGGCTGCAGGTGGCACTGCAGTGTTAAAGTAGGCCAAGATCTGAAGTCTTATATTTGAGTAGTATTTTAATCGTGTAGAAAATCAGTGAGAATTTTCTAAACAACATCTCATATGAACTTTTAAGCCTAATGTCTGGGAATCACAATTTCTTGGATTTTAAAAGAAATATATTGATCATTTTAAACTTTGGTTATATTTTCCTTTGGGTGTTTAAGACCATACAGGTGGCCCAAATTAACCATTTTTTTATTTTTCTTGAGGTCCATTAAGGATTTGATCCTCAGGGCTCACTTGGTTTTAGGGGTAGACCCTGGCTTCTTTTACTTTTCTTTTACCAGTTCCTCCAGGATAAATCAGGAGGTCTTGCTTGACTTGGAAACATAGAGGAAGCATTTTCTCTGAGCTGATCCTCTCTTTATAGACTGGACACTGATTTGAGTCCCTCTGGTGGGGTCTTCATGACCTCCCTGAACAAGAGGACAGGTGACTCATCACAGCTACAGGACATTTGAAGAGATGACTAAATCCCATACCCCCCTGGGAATTAGTTGACCATGAAGGGCAGCAAAACTGTCCCTTTAAATCCCTTTGACCAGATAAGCGTAGGCTTTAAGTATGGTCAGCAAACATCCAAGAAGGTCAGTTACACTAGTCTGGTACTTTTAATTACTGTGTAATATGTAGCTAAAGCTTGAATAAAATCCCAAACATCACGGGTTAAGTAGGCATATCCCAGGAAAGGGATTTAAAACAATCCCTTAGGTCTGTCTCAAATGAAGACTGTTATCCTACAAACAGAAGCAGTCTCCTTTCTTTTCCAGTTTCCCATACCCTGATTTTCAGTTTTTCAGAAGGAAGGGAAGGGTCATATCATATTCCTTTAGACAGGAAATAAACTGATCAGGATTCAGATCAAACTCACTGAAACTGTTTCCTTCTGGACTGTATGTATCTGTTTCAATAAGGTAAAACCTAGTTTCTCTTGAGTCAAATTATCTTGTTATGGGCAAGAGAAAGTACAAAAAGTAACACTTGCATAATGCAGAGAAATATAAAGGCATCTTTCAGTAGTTACAGGTAACCCCAGTATTTGTCTATATCTATTTAATCTAAGACTGTAACTGGGTGTGTAGTACAGGCCAGACTAGTAGACTGAAAATCTTGGCTGTAACAGCAATTATTATAACAACTCTGTATCTCTCTATAAACATGCTCAGACCTTTAATAAACTTGCTTAAATGTTCTCATTATCCTTTCTATTCTGGAAATATCCAGCCATTTTAATCCTTATGCATAAATCTTTTAATAAAATCTCTCTATTTTATATCCTTTACTAATGTTTTAACCACTTGTTTTCTTTCTTTAATACCATAAGCTATAATAACTTTTGCACAAATTTACCATTTGTTGTGAGAATTTACTAATAAATTAATATTCCTTTATAAATATAAATATACAGATGAACAAATATGTTAAATATATTATTATAATCTATAAACTTTGAGATGTCCTTGTAAGCCTTGAAGCAGGCATTAAATGACCAATTCTTTAAATTTCTAGAGACGTTTCACATAGGCTTTGAAAATGCTTATTTTATATAAAACATATCTAAATACAGAGCTAAATTGCATCCTGGAGCAGAAGTAATCATTTCTTAAAATTAATTTATATTCTTAAGCAATAGTAATCATGTTGTAATTTAACAAATTTATCTTACATGAGAAAGTACTTATAAGTCAGTTTGATATCAAGTAAATTATTATTATTTTAAATAATTGTCTTTTTAGTAGTAAACATGAGTCTACATAGTCATAACAGTTCCATAAAATAAATACTGTTGTTAGTCACAATGTTACGACAAACTAGTTTTAAAAACAAAACCTTGACACCTTGATGAAATTCTAATCAAGTGTCAAATGTCACTCTAAAATTTAAGACAGTCAAACCATTAGCATTTAAAATCTTTCATTGTTTACACAGTACTGTGAGTTTTCAGTCATGGAACCCAGCTTTCTGTTAGGGTTCCAAACAGCAGCAGTTTCCCCCCTCCCCAACAGGGACCTCACCTTGACCTTTGGAGTCAAGGGAAACAAACTCTGCTGAGAAGCAACCTGCCTTTCCTCTGATCTCCAAAGATAAGATAAGCAGATTCTACCTGATAACCAGAGATTTTAGAAGCTGTTT
>NW_008358774.1:9111681-9112267 GCF_000622305.1 Nannospalax galili | reverse complement strand
ATTCTCTACCCTCTTTCTCCTTTCCCCTGTACCTTCTCCTCCCCAAGCCAGATCTTTGCCCCTTCCCCCCACTGAAGTCAATCCCAAGGTCTGGGACACCTCAGCCCCAGGACTAGCCTCTCATCACACTCCTATCTGCATTCTCTTAAAGGACCCCTCCCTATTTCCCAGCTGATCCCAATACCTAATTGCACTCAAACACTGCTATGGACTTAAGCTCATAATTCAAAGGCTTATGAGTGCTAACCTCCTTAAACCCACTCACTCTCCATATAACACTCCCATTCTTCCGGTCCTCAAGCCTGATGGCTCCTACCATCTGGTCCAGGATCTCCAGCTTATTAATTCAGCAGTTATTCCCATTCACCCAGTCATTCCCAACCCCTATACTCTTCTTTCTCACATCCCCTCTTCCACCACCCACTTTTCTGTATTAGACCTTAAAGATGCTTTTTTCTCAATACCCTTACACCCCGACTCTCATGACCTCTTTGCATTCACCTGGGAGGACCCTGACACTGGGATGTCTTCCCAACTAACCTGGACTGTCCTGCCCCAGAGAGCTATGAAAGTCTTAGATCAGACA
>NW_008358774.1:9092282-9110528 GCF_000622305.1 Nannospalax galili | reverse complement strand
CAGGCTTTGCCTTCTTCCCCCTCCCTGATTTCTCCCCCAAACATTCCCCCCTTCCACACCCTAAAGCCCACATATATAAAGTCCCAGCTCACAACCCATGGACAGACATCTTTCCCTTCCCTGACATCCTTCCCTTCCCCGAGGGAAACATGTCCCATGCGAAATAAAGCTGTATCCCGCTGAGAATTCCATCGGTACCTCCTCCACTCCTCCATCCATGCCCACGCTCTCTCCAACAATTTTATCTATCAACTATATTGTATGAAAATTGTGAAATTTCAAATAAAAAAAGAAAATAATATTGCAGGACCAGATGGATATAGCACAGAATTCTTTCAGACATTCAAAGAACTAATATCAAAACTCTTCAATTTTCAGATTCTACCTGTTAACCAGAGATTTTAGAAGCTGTTTATCACAACAGCTTTTCCCTTATCTTAAGAGGGAAAAAGTAAACACTTCCAGACCCAGATCCTGCCTGGCAGACTGAACGGAGCCAGGTTTACAAGCCCTGCTTTTCCTGCTTCCCCCTGCTTGATTTTTCCCCCAAACACTCCCCTCTTCTGCACCCTAAAGCCCCCGTGTATAAGTCCCAGCTCACAACCCGTGGGCTGACATCTTTCCCTTCCCTTCCCTGACATCTTTCCCTTCCCTTCCCTGACATCTTTCCCTTCCCTTCCTGACATCTTTCCCTTCCCTTCCCTGACATCTTTCCCTTCCCTTCCCTGACATCTTTCCCTTCCCTTCCCTGACGTCTCTCCCTTCCCCGAGGGAAAGGTGCCCTATGCGAAATAAAGCTGTATCCCGCTGAGAATTCCATCTGTTCCTCGGTGCCTCATCCATCCGCTCGTGCTCTCCATCTGTGCCGCTTGCTCTCTCCAACATTCCTACCTATCACTTTCCATTGTAAATTAAAATATGAACATATTGAAAATTATTAATTTCAGTGAGGACATCAGTTTGGAATGACTTTATAGTATCATTTGCATTAGAAAAATTGTATTGTGTTCATTAATGATTTGATTGGTCTTTAATATTTCATAAGTATATATAAAAGAAATTCTTAAAAGTCAGCAATATTTTATATATATATGTACACATATGAGAATCTCATCTTAGAAATGGTTGTGCTGAACAAAGCCATGCACACTCATGCTAAACATAAGGGCTGTTACTTGAAGAAAGCATTTTCAGAAAAGTTATTTACATTCTAATACGGCAAATATTCCTAACTGGGTTTCAAACTCAACAGGTGATAGATAGAATTATACATTTCATTTGTACTCAAAGCTAACCACAGTTAAAAGTTACAATATGATTAAAACAAGCTAATGTTTTAAAACGTTTTAATTAAAGACAATTATTTAAAGGCGAGGGAGAGTAAAGACTGGGATGACAAGAAGTATTCAGTCTTAATAAGGCAATACAACATTGATTCATTATTAAAGGTCATTTAAGATTGACAATACTAAAAGCATAAAGTAGAATATAAGAAAATAGTTTTCACAAGTATGAATTAATTACAGTTCTTTACAGTTAACTCTCTCCCACAGTAGTAGCTTAGAAAGAATGAGAGATGAAAGCACAAGCACACAGCGCACAGGGTCAGAGGGTCCAACAAGCCAAGTCAGTGTGGCTGTTGGTTTGTGACAGCAGCGGGTCAGGCCCAGGGTGGCCTTTTGCTTTATATGAGGAAGAAGGGAGGGGGGAAGACTGTAGAGGAAACAAACACAAAATCACACCCAGTGTGCCTAAGAAGATACACCATAGAGAACAGTGGTAAATTAATTGTCGGTGAGGTCTAGAGGTTTTTCAGTGTATGCATTAAAGTACATAGTGTTATATACTGGATTCTGAATAAAAATCACCAACACCACTTAATTGAAAGCAGCAAGGTAAAGTTTAATTATGGTCAACCAGGCTGTCTATGTCAGGAATAGAAGCATCAGCGAACACCAGTCAGCCAGAATATTTATAGGATTAAAGAAAGCAGAACAGGTGGGCCAATCAGGTTTATGCAACATAGCTAAATTTGAACAGAGCAAACTTCGAATTTACCAATCAGCCATCAGTTATTGCACGGACTTGGGCTTGGGTAAGCAAAGCAGGTTTACAGAAGCGAGATAAGCAGTTAGTCAACTGCGGGCCTGGTCTAGATTACAATACCCTATGGCATGAGGTTAGGCCCTTTCTCAGAATTCAAAGTTGCTTCTCCCTTCTAGGTGTCTTTCATAAGTAGGGTAAAAGGCACTTCTCCTGAAATGGCTGCTTTGGGCAAAATGGAGTAACTCCGGTTAGTTTAGCTAAGATAGTTCATTCCCCACTCCTTTTGGAGAATAATCAAATCTTTGATATTTTATTATTTTTTTACTGATCTAGTTTGGAGGGAGTCGTATTAACTCTGTATCATCATGAGTTTATTATCCAAGATTTTACAGGGAAGTTAATAGAACCATAACTACTGGTTCTGTTAGTGAGGTTAACCAGGGACCCAAAGTTTTCTAGGTATTTTTAGGAAGGCTCATTTTTTTTTCGAGTCTTCATTTTAAAACTGTCTAATTTTTACCTTTTATTTTATTACTTTGAAGGGGTAACCATAAAATCTTTTGGGGATAAGAGCTTCCAAATACTTTTAATGTTTTTCACCTTTGGGACAGAGTACTTTGCTAAAAGGCCCAAGGACATTTTGACTTTTAGCCAAGAAAGAAACTGGCTACTTTTCTTTGGGGTCTTTTTACCCTAGCTGCCTAGCCAATTTCTATCTCCTATTCTTATCATACCATCCTTCGAAGAGGCTTACCCAAATTGCCAGTAGGGAATTAGGATGTAGATCATTCTGGCTTCTTCATGCTGAACAGGGATGCAGGGTGAGGCAATTGGGGTACCCCCTTCAGTGGATCTATCTCAAAGACTCCCAAATTGCATAACTCTTAACTATAGGGAGAAAAAGAAGGTCCTAGACCAATGCCTGGGAGATATGACAGAGAAGTGATGGGAAGAATAATTAGTATTACAAGTGTTAGGGAACCAGAAAAAAGTCACAACAGGGAAAATTTCAAATGTCCATTGGAATTTCTTGATGAGAGCTTCCAAAAGCATCCTTCTATTAGGTTCCTCCTCATTTTTCTTTTGTCTGCCAAGGCTGTACTCGAAAATCACTACTGAGAAATAATTGTCTAAATAACATTTTACCTGGACAAAAGTCTAATGTCTGGGAAATGCAATCCTTTGGACTCTTAAATATACTGATTACTTTAAATTTTGGTTATACTTTCCTTTTGAGTGTTTAAGACCATACAGTTGGCCCAAATAAACCAGTTTACTTTTACTTTAAGGTCAGTTGAGGAGCTGGTCCTCAGGGTTCACTTGGGCTTGGGGGGAGCCCCTGGCTCCTTAGGCTTAGTCTAATGTCTGGGAAATGCAATCCTTTGGACTCTTAAATATACTGATTACTTTAAATTTTGGTTATACTTTCCTTTTGAGTGTTTAAGACCATACAGTTGGCCCAAATAAACCAGTTTACTTTTACTTTAAGGTCAGTTGAGGAGCTGGTCCTCAGGGTTCACTTGGGCTTGGGGGGAGCCCCTGGCTCCTTAGGCTTTTCTTTTACCAGTTCCATCTATGTGAAGGTAAGTCAAGAGGTCCTGCTTGACCGGGGCTTTGCTTGGAAGCATGGAGGAAATGTTTCCTCTGTGTTGACCCTTCTCTTTGTAGACTGGACACTGGTATGAGTCCCTCTGGTGGAGTCTCCATGACCTCCCTGAACAAGAGGACAGGTGACTCATCACAGTTACAGGACATATCGAGAGATTCCCATAGTCCCCTGGGACACTGTCAACCTTCCAGGGCAAGGAACAAAGCTGTCCCTTAAGCCCCTTTGTCCATATTAGTATGGGCCTTCAAGTATGGTTATTAACCATCCAAGAAGGTCAGTTGCACCAGCCTGGTACCTTTAATTACTGTGTAATATATAGATAAAGCTTGAACAAAATCCAAATGTTCTCAATAAACATTGACTGGAAGAGATCTACCATTACAGGTTAACTAGGTACAGCCCAGGAAAGGGGCCTTAAAACAAGAATTTCTTAAGTCTGTCAAATGAAGACTGTTCTATTACAAACAGAAGCAGTCGCCTTTCCTTTCCAGTTTCCAATACCCTGATTTACAGTTTTTAGAAGGAAAGGAGGCATCATATCACATACCTACAGACAGAAAGTAAACTTAATCAGAATTCAGACCAAGCTCCACCAAAACTGTTTTCTTCTAGATTGCATACACCTGGTTCAAGGAGATAGACCTAGTTTTTCTTGAGTTAAATCATTCTTGTTATGTGTAAAAGAAAGTGCCAAAAGTAACATTTTCATAATACAGAGAAACATAAAAGACATCTTTCAGTAGTCATAGGTAACCCAATACTTGTTTGTACCCATTTAATCCAAATCTGTAACTCATTGTGCAGTACAAGTCAAGAGCGGACTGAAAATTAACAACTCTGTATCTTGATAAACCTATTCAAACCTTTTAGTGTTTGTTTAAAATGAATTTCATTATCCCTACTATTCTGGAAATATCCCATCATTTTAATCTTTATATAAATCTTTGCTACTATAGTCCTTTTTATGTTCAGGAGACCATTTGCAATTAGGGCAGAATTACATACAGCTGGCTGGGAAGACGTTGGATGCTCAGGTGCAGTTATCCCTCCTTTAATGGAGAAATAACAACCATCAGCAAGCCCAACTGTGATAACCTTTTATAAGCAGGCACAGCTGAAGTCATAAATATGCCAGTTCTTTGATTCAGAAAGGTACTGTGCAGCAGCATCTTATTATATAAGATAATAAGTGGATTAATATTACCCATGTACACATTATGCTTTTAGTTCCCAGGTAGACCTTATAGTTCAGAGAATGGTCTATCAAAGGTGTATAAACACAAGGTAACGAGAAGCAACTGGCACCCAACCTCCAGCATAATCACTTAATAAAAATTGTACTATAGCCCTGCTCAGAATTTAATAAACCCTTTTAATAACAAGTTATAAACAAATCTATAAACAAATTTACCAAGCAATTAATATTTTATCTCATATATAGAGATGAACAATTATCTTAAATATATTATTGTACTGTATGAACTTTGAGATGCCCTTGTAAGCCTTCAAGCAGGTTTTAAACAACCAAGTCTCCTTTAAAGGTTTAGAGATGTTTTACATAGACTTGGAAAATGTTTATTCTATATAAAACATATCTAAACACAGAGATAAATTTCACCCTGGAGTAGAAGCAATCATTCCTTAAAGTTAATTTATATTTTTACTAGGAACCATGTTGTAATTTAACAATTTCAGTTTACCAGAGAACTTAGTTATAAGTCAATCTGATATCTAGTAAATCATTATTTACTAACAGTACCCTTAGTATTAAACATTCACAACAGTCTCATACAATAAATGTTGTGGTTAGATACAATGTCATGACAAATCAAGACCAATTACCTTGACGAAATTCTGGTCAGATGTACATAAAAGAAACTCTTAAAAGCCAGCAGTACTTTACATATACATCCATATACATACATACACACACACGCACACACACACACACACACACACACACACACACATATGAATCTCATCTCAAAATGGCTATTCTGAACAAAGCCATACACCTGAGGCTAGACATAAGAAGTTAAATAGCATTTACATTTTAGGACAATAAATATTTCTGACTGCTTTTAAACTCAACAAGTGATGGAAAACAGAATTATATTTCTTCTGCACCCAAAGCTAACCATAGCCAGAAGTTACAGTATGATTAAAACAAGCTAATGCTTAAACATTTTCCATTAAAGACAATTCCATGAAAGAGGGTCAAGAATGGGATGACAAGAAGTATTTAGTCTTAATGAGGCAATACAGAATCAATCTATTATTCAAGACCAGTTAAGATTGACAATGCTAAAAGCATAGCATAGAGTATAAGAAAACAGTTTCCATGATTATGATTCAATTACAGCTGTCTACAGTTAACCCTTTTCCAAAGTAGCATGTAGGAACTTAGAAAGAAAGAGAGATAAAAGCGCAAGAGCACAGCACACAGGGTCAGGAGCCAGCATGCCTAGTCTGCAGGGCTGGCGGTCTGACAGTACAGCTCAAACTCAGAGCAGTCCTTTGCTTCCTATGAAAGAGAAGGGAGAAAGACTGCAAAGAAAATAAGTCCCAAATCATCTCACTACCCAGCACCTCAGAAGACACACTGTAGTGAACAGTTATAAGCTAATTCTCAGAGATGT
The DNA here is from genome assembly GCF_000622305.1 of Nannospalax galili. NCBI lineage: Eukaryota > Metazoa > Chordata > Mammalia > Rodentia > Spalacidae > Nannospalax > Nannospalax galili. Next base: position 9,104,234 of record NW_008358774.1, on the reverse strand, counting down.
CTAGAGGTTCTTGAGTATATGAATAAAAGTTACAAGATAAACATATTCTGAATACATTGTAGTTGTCCCATTTTTGTCTCAGGCTGTTCTGGAGGTGAGGGATTGGCTCAGATCATCTTTGGGATCAGTTCTTACAAGGTACCCCAGAAGAAGCCATGTGCTACTGCATCTAACTCAGGTGTCCTCTAGCCAGAGAAACAAAAGCACAGCTGCCTCATGGCCATCTCCAGGAGCCTGGGGGAGCTTTTCCAGACTTCTATTCAAGCCAAACTAAGGTTCCTGGTTTCAACTGCTGATGGGAGTTTTATCAATAGCTAGTATAAAGGCAGTTCAATGCAGACTTAAATATGAGAGCTAAAGGGGAGAGTTGCTCCAAGGGAGAAATGTACAGAGCCACATCTAAGCCAGCAGAGCTTCGAGGGGCTAAAAGTGCCCCTCCCCTAAACAGGCCACATCTGCCTGCAAACAGAGCCATGCTGCAGGAAACAGAGGGAACAGGACAAGGCCAAAAGGATGAGACAGGAAGACCAGTCCCAGAATTCATTTCCAGCAATGAAGATGAGTTAGTATATTAAATCAAACCTATAACCAACAGGAGTTCAATTTTTTCAAACCGTTTGCAGGGCTTTAGAGGTCTGAAAGCAACACAAACCAGACTGAGAATGTCAAAACCAAAATACTTCCAAAGTGAGCAAACCAAAGCATCATCTTAAAACCAACACTATGAAAACAAACCCAACCCAAAAGGTATGTAACAAATAAGGTCCTTAAACAACCAGCTCAGATACTGGTTTTGGTCTTTGAGACAGGGTCTCCCGGTAGCCTAGCTGGCCTGGAACTCACTATGCAGACCAAGCCAGACTTGAATTCACAGATCTATCTGCCTCTGTCTCCTGAGCACTGGGATTTAAGGTGTGCACCACCACACCCTGCTTCAGAGACTGTTTTGTATAAACAACTAGCACTTGAAAGTTTTGTGAAACATTTAATAGACCTAGAGACATTATCCAACAAATTTAAAGATATTTAGGGTAGCCAAATTTATAAGGCCTTTGAATATACTATCAAAATATCCTTTTTTAAAATAAATGTGCACATGTATTTTAATTAGGCATGCCAAAAGAAATCAAAGTAAAACCAATAATCTTGTGCACAATAAATGAATGAAAATAATAATTGAAGTGGCCAGTTTGCTTTGACTGAAACATATGAAGACAGTGATCACAGATACACATGACAGAACTATGTGAGATCTGTACACATGAGAAAACTTATAGAGACACACATGACATAATTACATGAAATCCCAAACACATGGAAAATGATTATCATAGACACACATGACATAATTCCATACAAACTAGGTGCACCCAAAACACAGAAATCAGGGGTTTGATTAGGATGGTCTTTTGCATGTAAGGCACTCATCCTTTAAAGGTAGATCAGAGAACACTTCCTCCATAATCTCCCCATAGCTATGGGGAAGTTCTCCCTTCTCTTCCGGTAAGTATGAGTCTGGATTTTAGGGTTCAGGTAGCCTCCATCCAGACTCAGGAATTCTTGTCCAGCATGGCCAGATTTCAAGTCACTGAACTTCACAGAAACTTTTACTTGGGAGTTTTATCTTAATGCCATAATTTCCTGCACAGCGTAGTTTAAAGTTGTCTAGCATCACCTGGAGGAGAACCTGGGCCTGATATGTGGACTGGGAGGAACCCATCTGAAATTTTGTATGTGCTGAGGATGTATATAATGTGTGCATAGGAGGGGTAGAGAGTGTTAGTCTCCTTCATTCAGATGCCTTGCTGGCCGGCCACCTCTCGGTGATTTAAGAGGTCTTACCTTAGGGCCACATGTATAATCCCCGTGCTCGGTCACCTGAGGGTGAGTGCCAGTTTAGGTTACTCTACCTCAGCAGAACCACAGGGTGAGACCCAGTCAGATTCCTTGGCCTCACAGAGCTGTGGAACCATTACTTTCACTCTCACATTCACAAATAATCATTCAGAGTTTAAGACAGTTCTCTAGTTATTCCCACCAAATTCCTGTTCTACCTAAAATGTGGCCAGGACCTTGGAATCACATCAAGGTTTGGTTGTGGCCCAGTTTGTTGCCTGATTCCTGATTCCTGTTTTACTTTAATTGGGGCCAGCACCTCAGAATCATGTTGAGGTTTAGTTGTAGTCCCCTTCATTCCTGTACATTCCGACAGGGTAGTATTCTTAGACACACTCCCACCCATGACGAACATAGATACAAGACCAAAACACAGAATAAGACAAACACAGACAAATAACATCAACCAGGTTACCATCAAGTCTATATTCCAGAAAAATGACCCGACCTTAGACTTTGTAGGCAGACGGGTCCAGGGGCATCCCCTCTGATGTACTACTAGAGGGAGTTTAGCTGCGGCCAGCCTCCCACCTAGTACATCTGATCAGATCCAAAAACCAGATGGCAGAAGCCACCCACTAGCCAAAACCAAAAAGAGAAACCAAAAACGAAAGTGGTTTCTCTAGCGTGCTCTTACCTTGCTAGTGGTGTAATGGGAGAAAACAGAGGGCTGGCAAAACAGAAGGGGCTCGGACTAAGCGGGTTCCCTTCCTGCAGGTCCCTGATGCTTTGCATCGGGGGTTGCCTTTCCATCGGGGTTTGGGTCCCCTTTCTGTTGGATTCTTTCTCTTTCAAATCCCCTTTCCATGGGGTCCCCTTCCCATCAGGGTTTCACCGTACCTCCACCGAGCAGCAGGGACCAAGAGGGCCATTTCCTGCTGGTCGCCTTTCCGTTGGGGTTTAAGTTTGCTTTCTGTTGGGTTCCCTCTCCTGCAAATCCCCTTTCCATCGGGGTCCCCTTTCCTTTGGGGATTTCACCATACTGCTAGCACAGAGGGCCACCCTCCAGGATCTCGGTGGGACCTCCAAATGTTATATGCTGGATTCTGAATAAAAATCACCAACACCACTTAATTGAAAGCAGCAAGGTAAAGTTTAATTATGTTCAACTGGGCTGTCTATGTAGGGAATAGAAGCATCAGCGAACACCAGTCAGCCAGAATATTTATAGGAGTACAGTTAGCACAACAGGTGGGCCAATCAGGTTTATGCAACATAGCTAAATTTGAACATAGCAAACTTCGAATTTACCAATCAACCATCAGTTATTGTACGGACTCGGGCTTGGGTAAGCAAGCAGGTTTACAGAAGCGAGTTAAGCAGTTAGTCAACTGTGGGCCTGGCCTAGATAACAATACCCTGTGGTATGTGGTCAGGCCCTTTCTCTGAATTCAAAGTTGTTTCTCCCTTGTAGGTATCTTTCATAAGTAGGGTAAAAGGCACTTCTCCTGAAATGGCTGCTTTGGGCAAAATGGAGTAACTTAGGTTAGTTTAGCTGAGATAATTCACATAGTAATTTTTATAAGATAAAATTATTGTACCTCATCCACAGGACCCCAAGGAGACCACCGAGGACCCAACACACCAAAATGCAAAAGCAAGGTTTATGGTTTATTTGGGCTTAAACTCGGGCTCTCAGACCTCACCAACTCAATGGATCCGTGCTGAGAGCCCAGAGTAAGGGAGAGTGGAGCCTTTTATAGGTTTTAGACAAAAGGTTGGGGGGAGATACTGAAGATACATTTTGGTTGGTTCAAGGAGCCCACGCGCCAACATAATTTTAAACTGATTGGATGTATAAGATGCAGCCCTGTAAGTTTCTTATTGGTAGGTGCTATTCTCAGGGCTGTGGAATGTGCTGACTGTTATCTGTGGGGCCAGAAGTCTCCATTTTTACCTTATATGGCAGTTTCATGCCCGGCCTTGCTTAATCTATAGTTTTCTGGAGTGGGGGGTAGTAGGTGGGGGTCAAGGCATGCCAGGGCATGTCTAGGCATGACTAAAGCAGCAACCAAGCATTTTACAGAAGCTAAAAGAGAAATTAGTGGGGGTCTGGAGGGATTGGGGGGTAGTGGGTGAATGAAGAGGGTCTCAGGGTCCCACAAAAATAAACATACTAAAGCTTAAAAGTAGTTATGCTGAATATGTAGCTGTCTCATTTTGTCTCAGGCTGTTCTCTTGGAGACAAGAGACTGGCTCAAGCCATCTTGGGGATCAGTTCTTACGATGTCTGACCCATGTGCCAGACTATGGATGAGCCTGGGGATTTTTGAGTGGATCTCTAGCCAGAGAACAGAAGCACAGTTGCCACATGGCCATCTCCAGGAGCCCAGGGATCTCTCCCAGGTTTCACAGTCCTCCATTCAAGCCAAACTAGGATTCCTGGTTTCAATTGCTTATGGGAATTTTAGGAATAGATAGTATAAAGGCAGTTCAATGCAGATTTAAGCATGAGAGTTAAAGGCAAAAGAGTTGCAGTGTAGAAAAGTGCGAGTTACATCCAAGGGAGCAGAGTTTCTCTGGAAGAAATGCACCCCTCCCCCCCAAAAGGCCAACATGCCTGCATACAGAGCACAGCTACAGGAAACAGAGGACTAAGGACAAGCCCAGAAAAGATGAGACAGGAAGACCAGTCCCAGAATTCATCCCCAGCTCTTAAGATGAGTTAACATATTAAATCAAACCTACAACCAGCTGGAGTTTGGTTTTCTCAAACTGTTTTTCAGATCTTCAGAGGTCTGAAAGCAACACAAACCAGACTGGATGTCAAAACCAAAATACTTTTAAAGCAAGCAAACAAAAGAAATACCTTAAAACAAACACTTTGAAAGCAAACCAAAACCAAAAGGCATCTAACAAATAAGATCCTTAAACAACCAGCTCAGATACTGTTTTGTATAAATAACACATAAAAGTTTTGTGAAACACTTAATAGACCTAGAGACATTGCCTAATAAATTTAAAGATGTTTAGGTACCCAAGTTTATAAGGCCTTTGAATGCATCATCAAAATACCCATATTTATGAATCCGCACATGTGTATTTTAATTCGACATGCCAAAATAAAACTAACAATTTTGTGTACAATAATAGAATGAAAAGAAAAACTGAAGTGACCAGTTTGTTTTGATGGAAACAACATACAAAGACAATTATCATAGACACATGACAGAATTATGTAAGATCTCAACACATGAGAAAACTTATAGATGTACATAATTACATGAAATCTCAAACAGCACATGGAAAATGATTATCATAGAAACATATGACATAATTACACAAAAACTAGGTGCACCCAAAACACAATAATCAAGGAGTTTGATTAGGGTGGTCATTTGCAAGTAGGGACTCATCTTTAAACCTGGATGAGAGGAAAACACTTCCTCCATAACCTCCTCTTAGTTATGGGGCAGTTCTCCCTCCTCTTCTGCTAAGTATGAGGCTGGGTTTTGGGCTTTAAGAAGCCTCTACCTGAACTTTGGGCTTCTTCCCCAGCATGGCCTGATATCAAGCCACTTGACTTCATGGAAAGTTTTTAATTTGGAAGGTTTTATCTTAATGCCATTATCTCCTGCATAGCCTAGTTTTAAGTTGTCCAGGTAGAATCATTACTTTTACCCTCACATTCATGCACAATCACTCAGAGTTTAAGATTTGTGTTCCCTAGTTATTCCCATTAAAATCCTGTTCTACCTAAATGGGGCCAGTACCTCAGAATCACATACAGGTTTAATTGTGGTCCTCTTTCCTACAGGGAGCCAGTACCTTGAAATCATAGTGAGGTTTAATTGTGATCCCCTTTCCTTCCTGATTGAAGGAGTGGCCCCCTTTATTACCAACAAGGGGTATGATGGCTTTATCTCACTGGGGCCTCCAGAAATCTTACAGAAAAATCAGGAGAGTCAAGAAACCATCAGCCAAAATCAAGTGAGGAGAGGGAGTTTAATTTTGTGCTACTGGATCATTCCAAAATGGTGTCTGCCTCTTGTTCAAGTTTTGGGGGATATTTATACTCATATGTGAGGAATGCAAGCAAAAAGCAAATAGCACATAATGTGATAATTAAGTAAAAAGGTAAATAGCACATACATGATAAGTAACAGGTAACATATGGCAGCAAAGGTTACAGGAATGTGGCAGTTTGGGAAAATAAGACTTTAATCCTGGGTAACCTGGGGCCGGGGTTCCTGTTTAACTTCCCCTACACTTATCTTGGGACCTATCAGGGTCCAAAGTTCCTAGCAACCATTCAGAGTTCTTAGCAATCATCCAAAGAGTCTCATTAACATCACATTGTAAGAATTTTTAGTAACCCTGATGTTTTTACATTAGTTTCACAGACTAACTTTACAGTAAGTAGGTAGTTTAGGGACTACTCAGATCAAAACTTTAAGATGGTAGCCAGCTGATAGGATCTCTGACACCTAATCAAAGCAAACCCACGTCTTTTCTGGAAGAACTGTTAAATACAGAGTACACTTAGTTTGCTCAGATAATACTTTGAAATATGTATCAAAAATAGAAAAATACAGAATTCAAAGCATAATGTGGGAGAGCTTGCACAACAATAGACAACAGACATCATATGGTAAAAGTTATAGACTATATTAGTGCTCCCTGTTTTGAAAATATTAAAAGATGCAAGCCAAAATACTATTTGAGAAAATATAAAAGAACTAAAAAGTGCAATTTTTAAAGGTAAAAATCGAATGTCTAGAAAAACTAAAGGGATGATTTTAAACTCTCGATAGTCAGTGTTAATAGCTCAAGTGACATTGTCTGAGTTAGAACATAAATCTGAAAAATTATAGAAACAAAGAAAGAGTTGAAATAGAATATTTGATAGAAGAATTCAGAAACATGGAAGATAAAGTGGGAATATCTGGCACTCATTAAACTAAAGTCCCAGAACTCATTGTGGCACATAGATATTTGAAGCAAAAATGGATAATAGTTTTCCAAAAATTAAAGTTTCCAAGTCATAACTTAAGAATTTAATCAGACTCCCAGAAGCCAAAGGGATCCCCATGAGGGTAAATTAAAAGTAAACTTGATCTGGATACAACAGAGTTAAATGAAAAAAAATATATATAGGAAAAGAGAATCAAGGTAAGACATAATCATGCACCTGCAATTGGTGAGCTTTATTTTATGTAAACTATACACCAATAATATTTATTTTTAAAAAATCTAACCAGATTATAAGACGCCATTTAAAACCTATGTATAGATAGGTGCCAGCTATCTTAAACAAGGATGGCAATAACAATGCAAGTGAGATAGAACATGGTAGGGAAAGCTAGAATTTTGTTTGAATGTGATTCTGTGCTTCTGAAGACAGCACCTATTTAGATTGTAGACCTGTAAAAATATATAATTCCAAGGGTTACACCCTTGGGAAAATCTAGGGAATAGCAATATTAGAGTTGGAGGAGAACGCAATAAAATCGTATATATTTTTTTTTTAAAAATATATGTTTAAGGTTATATACAACTTCAGAAATAAGGGTGAGGATGAAAGAAAATTTCAGGCTGAAACAGTTGACCAACTCTGGAGGTGGAAACAGGGAGAAGATGAGTTAGAGGCCACCCCGGGCTACCTTTGCATTCACAATATGCTTGGGAAACATAGAAAACAAAGCCAAAAATATGCAAGAATCACTTCACCACTTTTGAAAGTCATAAGATGTAATTTAGGCGAAAAGAAATGATCCTAGGTCTAAGCTAAAAAGAAAATTAATGATTAAAAAAGATAAAGCAATGGCCTATGTAAATCTAAAAGTGATCCAGACAGCAAGATGGCTCAGTGAGTAAAAGTTTCTGCTGTGAAGCTCAGTGATCTGAATTCAATTTCCAGGACCCACGTGGTAGAAGAAAACAAACTCCTGCAAGCTCTCCTTTAGTTCACACACACACACACACACACACACACACACACACGCACGCACGCACGCATGCACGCACACTGTGGCACATGTGCCTACAAAAAAACACACACACAGATAAAAATAAATAAATACATTAAAAAATGTAAAAAAAAATTATAAATGATTCTCCAGGGCTGAAGAAGTGGCCCAGTGGTTAAGAGCACTGGCTGCTCTTGCAGGACCTGGGTTCAGGTCTCAGCACCTACATAGCAACTAACAACTGTCTGTAACTCCTGTTCCAGGGGATCTGATGCTTTCTTCGGACTTCCACAGGCATTGCATGACACAGGTGCACTTACATACATGTAGGCAAAACAATCATACATACAAAATAAAACAAATAAAATTTTAAAATGATTTACCATATAAGACATTTATAATAAATCTTATTGGTGCTTATAAAACATAGTGAGAGGAAAAAAAGCTATAATGTCATTTGAACAGGTTGAAAATTTAAATAAGGAAGTAAAAATAAATCTAAATGTATAAACAATAATAAAGATTTAAAATTAAAGAACTCCAATATAAAAACAAAATTTCAAATTGAACTGAAAAAGTAAATCTAGTTGTATGAAATAACTACAACTATAATATAAATTAAGATTAAAATTCACAATAAAAGAAACTATATTGGTTGCATGACACGGGTACACTTACCTACATGCAGGCAATACACACATACACATAAAATAAAAAAAAAAGAAACTATATTGGAAAACACTAATTAAAGCTAGGGAAGATACACTAATATATCAGACAATATGGCTCTGGGAATGTTTACTGAAAAAGAATATAAGACTCAATTAATGAAGATATATGTCCTGGTTTGTTCTTCATTGCTGTGACAAAATACTCTGACCAGTATCAACTTGGGGAGGAAAGGGTTTATTTGTCTTACATCTCCCAGGTCACAGTTTATCAGGGAGCCCAAGGTAGGAACTCAGGGCAGGAACCTGGAGGCAGGAGCTGGAGCACAGGCCGTGGAGGAATGCTGCTTACTGGCTTGCTCCCCTGGCCCCTGCTCAGCCTGCTTTCTTTTGCAACACAGGCCCACCTGCCCAGGGGTGGCACCACCCACAGTAGGCTGGGCCCTCCCACATCACTCATCAAGAAGATGCCCTTCAGACATGGCCACAGGCCAGTCCAATAGAGGCAATTTCCCGATTGAGGCTCCCTCAACCCAGGTGTGTCAAGTTGACACTAAAGCTATCCAGCACAATATATTAATACCAAACTTAATTTCATCAAATAAGACTTTTTCCACATGCATAAACCAAAACATTGACAGAAGAGCAAGAAAAAGAGGTAATTTTCCCAAAATACAGAGAATTTGAATACATTCCTCTCAATAATTGGCAGTAACACAGATGTCAGAGGGATATATTTGAACAACACTATTAACAGAAAGAATAACAAATAAAGAATACTTAGAGTTTGTAAACAGAATGCCTACACATTGACCACATAGTAAAGCTTAAAGTTTGTGGATATCAAAGGGTTAATCTATTACTTCTCAACAATATCTATATCATAAAGAATTCTTTCACTTCTGTGCCAAGAAATATGTGTAAGTATGTTTACTAAAGCGTTATTTTTAAAGCTAATGATATAGAAAGTAAATCTCTATCAGTTTTAGAATCAATCAATAAATTTTGGGTTGGTTCCAAACAGGAGATTAAAAGTGAAAATGAAGGAGTTCAGCTAAGTACCAAAGTATCTGTCTACAGATATAAAAATGAATGAGAAAGTATGTTTCAGATGTAAAGATCAAGCATGATTGCATTCATTGAAAGTTCAGAAGCATGCAAATATGAAAAAATAGGGCAAGACATGACTTAAAACAACAATTATTTACTATCTCTTCCAATCTCTGTTGATTATTAGTCTACACAAGGCAAGGAGAGAAGTGCTCCATAATTCTGGAACCTTCAGTGGAAGACCAAAGGCTATTAAGCAGCCATCTGAAAATCTGGAGCCTCTTTCATTCACGTATCTGGTGTGTGGTGCTCGTTTTGCCAGTCATTAAGCAGAAGTGATCAGACAGGAAATGGACACAAGGCCCTTCTAAGTGACTTTTTCAGAAATGGAGGTGAGGTTCCAAGATAGGCATCTGAGACAATGAGCCAGGCAGAAGCTGCTGATTTCTGGTGAATTAGCCTCTGCAGTTGTATCGCATCATCCCACAAACCATTATAAGCCTGTGTCCAGATCCAAGTAGCAACTGCTATTAAGTGCAGTGCAGTCAGTGGTAACTTCTGGGAGAGGAGTAAAAGGAAGAGTATTCTCAAACGGGCCTGAGGTCTTTTTAAACAATAGAGTCAATTTTTGAACAGAAGCAGACGGGCATTGTGTGATCCTTCTCTCTGAATTGTTTCTGAAATCCTTCAAAATGCACCCAATCATGTCCATCGATTGCTTAAACCCTCCGATGAATCACCTTTGTTTGAAAATTAAAGCTTAACCCTCTTAGTGTGTCCAAACAAAGTACCCTGTAGCCCCTGCCTATTTCATCAGTCTGATCTCACTTTGGAACCCACATCTGGTTTGCATTATACTGCAGTTTTTAATTATTAAAATAAGCAGTCCAATTCTAATTATGATTGAAAGTTAATGACATCAAAATAGTTCCATTTTGTACCAATTTACGTTGTGCTTGATTTTTCCATCTGCACCCTGTATTGTGTCCAGGCTTGCTGCACTTCTGTTTGAGCTTGCTGTTTCACTCCTGAACTCTCCTTTGTCCACTATTCCTTGAGAGCAAGGCATGAAAACAGTCCCTAAAGTGAAGCAGATTGATTTTTTAGGTCTGTCCTGGAAACTAAAGAGAAAAACTGGTTTGCACATTTGAAAGATTCAAAATAGTCATCCAGTCTCTGGTTTGAGTAAAACAACTGGCTTCTAGTGTGTCGAAGTCTTTAAATGGTGTGGCTATCTAAGGCACTTCAAAAATCCTGGAAGGGGTTTACATCTCTGGATTATGTATGTGCTTTTCATCGTTTCTTTGAAGGCCATCGCATCTGGTGAGCACTGTTTGTGCTTGGCATGCCCCGTGGTAAAGGGTGCCTCCCTGAACTAACTTTTCTGTCAGAACATATTCCTTATGTTCCAGTCTATCAACATGTATTTGTCATGTAACGCCTGCATGCCAGGCATTGTGAGGAGCCCTTGGTATTACAAAATTTCTATTGCTCATGATTATATAGGCGGTCTTAACATTGTTATACTTAACCCTCTGAAATATTTTATTATCTTCAAAATTGATAAAATGTTGAATTCCCTTGAAAATGCCCTTCTTCACCTTCCTTAATAGTTGGAATATCTAATCCCTTTATAGATCTAGAATAGAATTTTACTGAGGAGACCACACAGAAAATAAAAGTAGTATTGTTACTAGAGTTGTTAGGGTAAGAGCCTTGGTCCTGGTGCCCTAACAATCTAGGCTCTGCACCTGTCCTCATTCACCAATTAAAAGAGACAAGTAATAGCAAAAAGGAGGAAAAGGAGATTTATTCAACATGGCTACATTAGGAAGAGGAGCAAATAAAGAGGTCCAATGATACCAAAACCATATTTGGAATTCTGACATGAGGTTTAGATTTAAATAGAGAGAAAGAGACATGAAAAACTAAGCAGTCTTGGTCCAAGTGTGATCCCACGCTTCAACAATCCATCATTATTTCCTCTCTAATTTCCACAGAAAGGAGGTCTGGCAAATTGTCAGAAGTGTATGAACCCTCTTCCTAGGAGACTAGCTCCCTTTATGGCTAAGAAAAGGGCTCCAGCCTTTCCTTCACAGCAGCATGAGACTCCTAGGGAAATTCCAATTCCCCAGAGTCCTTTGTCTCAGTAGTCTGATAGCTGAAGGGGTGCTGCACAAGTACCTCTCTTTGGAGTTTTCGCTCCTGCCAGGATGGCTAAAACATGAATTCAATAAGTAGGCCTATGTGATCATGAATTATTTGCTAAGCAGTCATTTCTTCAGTAACTAAAAGTTATACTTCATGAAATGACTAAGGTCCTATGTCAGAGTCCTGTACCTTGTATTTTCTACATAATATACATTTCAGACTGGATATTTTATCTTCCTTTATTTTTGAGAAAACCTTATTTCCTTCAAACACATAGT
>NW_008358774.1:9075402-9092231 GCF_000622305.1 Nannospalax galili | reverse complement strand
TATTATTATATATATTATCATAGCTGACAAACTATTGATACCTTCTGATGCAAAAAGGCATCAAAGAGGTTCATATGAGGACTGAAGCTATTCACTGCCACAAAGGTGATGGAATTTGTGCTATAAATATTTGTAAACAAGGATACTTTGACCTCTTCCTTTCTTGTTTGCATGCCCTTTATCTTCTTCTTTTGTCTTAATGCTTTAGCCAAGACTTCAAGCACTATTTTGAACAGGTGTGAAAAGAGTGAACATCCTTTTCTGTTTCCTGATTTTAGTGGAAATGCTTTGAGTTTTTTTTTTCCATTTAGCTGGATAGAAATTAACATAGAGATCCACAGCTGGTCAACATGTAGAGAATAAGAGACTACAGAGTGCTCAGCCCTATCAATATCTATATCTATATCTATATCTATATCATCTATATGTCTATGTCTATGTCTATATCTATATCATCTATATCTATATTAATATCTATAACTATATCTATCTATATTTATATCTTCCAAGGCTCTGGGATCATTATAGAAGAGGGGGCAGAAAGATTGTAAGAGCCAGAGGTCATGGATAAGTAAAAGCACAGTGAAAACAATGTTTTCTAGACACAACAGGGCAGTTGCACATAGGAACCCACAGCAGTTGTCACTGCACCCACAAGACCTGCACAAGATGAAGGTAGACAGAAACCTCACCACGAAGGAGGGAAGTGGTTACAAAGTCCCACTCCTAGCTAAGGAGCTATTGGTAATTGATGGCTTCTGGAGAGGGAGGGTCAGCTTTCTTCAAGGATGTGGCCCCTGAGAGGCTCCCCGTGCTACTGATGGCCTTGTATCCATGCACTCACTGGCAGTACTATGTGGACTCTGTGGGTCATAACAAAAAGGGCGGGGGTCCTAGAGAGATGGCTCAGTGGTTAAGGGCACTGCTGCTTTTGCAGGAGACCTGGGTTTGAATCCAAGCACCCACATGATGGCTAGCAACTATCCATAACTCAATTTCAAGGCTTCTGATGCCCTTTTCTGTCCTCAGTGGGCGCTGTATAGCATGAATGCACTTACATACATGCAGGCATAATGCTCATACATATAAAATAAAAATAAATAAACAAAAAATAAAAAAATTAAAAAGAACACATGAAACTGGGTTGGATAAATGGTGGGAGTCATAGAGGAAGAACTGGAGGAAATGGGGAGTAGAGATGATCAAAACACATTATATGCATGCATGAAATTCTCAAATAATAAAAAATGTAAAAATGTATTTGCCAGTGGCATATATGACCTATGTGTTTGTTGTAAAGGAAGTAAAATAGTCTAAATGATTCCCACTCGTTCATGAATCTTCTTTCCTCAGTTGAAATAAATGTTCTCACTTTCAAGTGCTTTCCCAAACAACAGAGAACAATGATATTTAGTCAGATTAGGACGTTTTTCCATTCTGATCCTAAATGTTTCTACTTCTTGTCTAGACCTAGTACAAAATAAGTAGCATTTATTAACTTTTTGAAAATTTGAATGTTTCTCAAGATATGTTCTCTCAGGTAAAAATGACAGTGAACAGAAAATGAAAACCGTCTATAATACATTACTTGACTGGTTTTCTCCTGTAAAAACAAGACTCACAGAAAATTGATCTGAATCCAGTGTTTAAGCCATTTTTCATATAGAGCTAATTTTTCATGGAACCCCAAGGCAATTTGGAAGATACTTATCGCTTAATTAAATTTCCCAAAAGTTTTGTAGAAATATTAACCTTCATAAGCCAAAATACATGCCATAGTTTCCCCTGGTTACCTGCTTATTTATATACACTGTATGTATATTTATTTGTATATATGCATGTATGTATAGTTGTTATCTGTAAAAGAACAAGGCAGAGCTGAGAAAGGAAAATGGACAGTTTATTTTCCTGTCTCTACTAAATCTATGAAAACATCCTCCTTTGCTCCCTCATCAAATATTGGCAAGTTACTCAGTAACAAGAGTTTATATTTGGGGTGCATTTTTTAGTTACCACATCAGTGTCAGGGATAAGAAATATTATCAGGTATGTATGACTTCCAGAAATACCACAATATCAAAAAAAATATTGTACTAAGTAGGTCAACCATTTGTTAAAGTCTAGGGTAACAGAGTCACAGACTACTGTTAAGAAAAAGTAAGTCTGGCCCAGCACAGAGACAAGCACTTTGTTTGCAGTAGACCAAACAGAAATGCATGGACATAAAGGAGGAAATTACTTCCCCTTCAATTTTTTTTCCTTTTTTTTCCTTAATCTTTAAGGGTTCATTCATTCAACAAATAATTATCAAGTGTCTACTACATTGAAGACACTCTTCTAGACATTTAGGATTTAGCAATAACAAATTTCTGTTCACATGGAACTTTCTGGTAGGGGAGACAAAATAAACAAATAATAGATTCTCAGGTAGTGATATGCCACAATCAACTGGAGACACATATTTCAAATTTAGCAACAATCATCATTACACATATCAAAGTTAGCATTGGCATGACTGCTTTCAAATGGCATCTATGAACAACTCCTAGTCACATAATAAACAAAAGAAGCTAGAAAAGACTATTTCTGTGCCCTGGAGGCTATCTGATACACAAGAAATTGGTAAAAGTTAAAAAGGGATATGTAGTATTTATTTAAATGAATGATATTCATGCAAAACAAAGTTCACAATAGTATAAAATACCATTAATAACATATCTATGAAATAATGTATAAATAATACATTTCTAAACCAATGTGAATATATTTATAATTAGGTATATATGAATATACACAGGCACACAAATTTATGTTATATATTTCAATTCAAAATAAACAATTAGGATCATTAGAATACAGTGCTACAACCATAGAAGGGATAGGAAGTTGATACACAGATTGTGTAGGGTCATAAACTGATTCCAAATTTTCACCAACAGAAGAACAATTTTTCATGTAACTCAGAGTTGTCACAGACACTTTTTTTTCCTTTTCCAATTATTCCCAGAACTCTGATCATCCCTTGACATGTTCTGTTGCAGCTGAGCTAGCGTTTGACCCAAATAAGACAGATTCCTTTCTGGAATTAAAGTACCAACCTCTAGATACTTGCTGTCCTAAAGTAGTCTTGCTCACAGGGAAAATGCCAGTTCAGGGTCAGGAGATAACTGAAGCCAGAAAACAACAGATAGAGGGGATGCTGTGAACCTAAGAACCGGGAACTCTAAAACCCTTTTCACAGTCATGCATCTCCCACTTCATGGCTCCTCAACTGTGATAATGACATTTGGGGGGCTTCCTACGTAAAATTTCTGGGAATGAAGTGGACATAATATATCTCTACTTAAGCTATATTTTGTATGAGATGATGCCAGGGGTGCTGGTCAAAGTATGGATTACTTTTCCTTTGGTGCATGAGCCAACCCACCATCACAATGCCTTTTCTGGTTTGTGTTATTTGAGCTAAATACTGAGTGGAGAAGTTCTCAGGATCAGAAGTGAGTAGGAGAGCATGTAGCTATGATTATCCATATCACATGAAATAGACCACCAAGACTTGACTACAGACTGCATACTATATATTAGATTGTCTACCCTCTGTTGGTGCCCAGTGTCCCTAGGCAGCAGGTGAGTTTAGTTGACATGAAGGAGAATGAAGAGACAGGACAGATTAAGTATGCTATCCAATCTAGAGTGCTTACTGGTTGGTGTGGTATGCAAATGAGTGACTCCTTGAGAACACAGAGATAACAAAGAAGAATTTGGTTCATGAAGGGAGAGGCTATAATGGTGTGTTAGCTGTCAAAATGGAGTTGGTGCAAAGCCTGCATTTCCCTCCTTATAATTTTGTGACAGATCAGCCCTGGCTGTGTTATTTAAGATGGCAGATTTCTAGTTTTCATCTTGATGATTAACAACATAGATACAGTTTTGATGTTTGTAAATTGTCTAGCAAGGAAAAAGACTGAAAACAAAATATAGAAGTCAGCAGATTGCTTCTTGGACTGAAGGAGGAGCAAGCAACCCAACTAATAGCAATGAGCTTGAGTACATCTTCCCAAGCCACAAGGCCCTTCCTGGACATACTCAAAGACTCAACTCCTTGTCTTTCACAGGAAGAGGGTATGATGCCTGCCAGTAAAACCACTTAGCCTGCACTCTGTGAGACCCCTGTTCCATCCCCGAGGGTCTGCCTCTGGGGTAAGAAACACCAAGAAGAGCAAATGACTTGGAAAGAAAAACTGTTGATGTCTCTCCCCCCGAAAGTGCTTCAAGCAGTAAATGAACACACAATCTATGTTTATTTTCTTTGAAATATACTTTTGAAAATAGTCTGTGATCCAAAATATGTGTTTTCAATTTGGTTTGCCATCCCTGGACCATGAGCGATGTATTTCATCCATATTCATAGCCATGCACACACTTTCTATTCATAGCTCACTCTGCAGTATGAATTCTGGCTTCCAGGAGGAATTTCCTTGTGTGGCCCACATATGGTAATCCTTTACCACAGGCCTGGCTCCAAATGGATGTTTGCATTCCTCCCAGGGCTCAGGTTAAATGTAAAGGGTCTTCCTTCAAAAACTTAACTGCATTTACATGTCAGGGGAAGGTAGGACAGTGTGTTCATAAACTTTTGCTAGTTTCAGGAATGTCTAACCTGATTTCCTGTCATAAATATTTCATTTAAAAAAATGTCTTTAGAAATATGCCAGTTCAAACTCAGTACAGATCCTTCCAGCACAGCTCTGTGGTGATGGGAAACCAGCCCTGTAGTCCCCAGTGCCCGATACCAGGAGGTCATGGGCATCCCCATGGGCCTCCTCTTCATGTTCAGTATGAGGGGAAAGTCACCCCGCCTGGGGTTTCTCCTGGGTGGTAGAGAGAATTGTGGGTGGCAGCTCAGTATGTGTGCAGAGCTTGGAGGAGAAGCATGTTTACCAGGGGCAGCTTCAAAGCTGCCTCACAGAGCAAGTCTCTGTCCATGTGTCCACCCTTGCTCCTGAGAACAGGCCTTTGGTTTCAGCTTGGAACCCTGGTGTTGGATTTCCCTCTGTGGAGTGCCCTTTGCCAGTCTCTTTCCTTTGCTCTTTGATGAGGTGATACTGGCTCATCACAGGTTCCTCCTGGTACCCAGGCTTGAGGGGACCTTGCAAGGTGTGCCTGTGGACTGATAACTGGAGTGATCTGGACTTTGGAGGTGAGTGAAGTTGCTGCCTAGGTTAAACCTGTGAGCCCAGGCACTCCCTTTTCTGAGTTCCTCACCCAGTCACAGCTTTCTGCTTGGCCCTGGTTCCTGGGGGTGCCAGTGAACTGAAACTGAGAGGCTATGAAAATAGGCCCAGGAGAGAGGTAGAGGAAAGGCCTATGTTGTTCCTCTGGGATCCAAAGCCATAACTTTCTCTGCTTTCTCCTTCTTGCCTCTCTTCATTTGGCGTTCTTACCTTAAGGATGATAGACTCCTGCTCCCTTTGATTTTCCTCTATTGAGAATGCAGGGCAAACTTTAGGGAGGAAGCAAGGGCCTGTGTTTAAACCAACTAGGAAGCAGTCACAGAGTCTTCCTTCTTTCTGATGGGGGACATTCCTCTGGGGTGAAACGGGAGCAGAATTTGGGTGTTTTTATCGTACAGTTCCCAGATGCAGTCTCATGTTTCCCGCAAGTGTAACTCAGGAAGATCCTGTTTTCACTATTAAACTTGGGCCCATTCATGTGGAGTTGCTGCAATCACTGTTTTGACTGTTTTCAAACTGACTGGCATAAAGTTAATAACATCGACCAAGACCAGCTGTGTCAACAGAGCCCAAGGAAGTATTGAATGGCTAATTCATTGATATTTTATAATAATCCTGTATAAGGATAGATCAGTGATTATAATAAACAACAGGCTGTGAATGGTTGATCTACAATCTGTGTATTCAGAGGTCACTAAAAACCTTATATTTCTAACTTAAATATGACATTCTCTTTCCAGAACAAGTTTATCTCCTCCATCATTCATTAGTTATATACTCAATGATGTATCCAGCAAAGAATGACACCTATATTTTTCTGGGGCACTGTGTGACACACAGGAGATTCAAGACTAGAAGACATTATTCTGTAGTGGATAATAAAGATGAGCAAAAAAAGAGTTTTAATGCAACATTACAAATACAGTTTTGGAAATATGCTTTAGGAACAAGAGAAGCAAGAAATAATTCATTGAAGTCAGATTGAGAAGTGAGGTGTTAGGACAATGTTTACAGGAGATGATAATTTCAGTTGAGTCCTTAGTGAGGCATCAGCTCTACCAGGCCTGGATGGAGTGGGGAGAATGGTAAGTTGTTACAGCATATGCAAAGGCATGACTATTGACAGGTATTAAGAATCTGAAGAAGCCATGCTTTGCTAAGATTGGAATGGAGTGTGCTGTTTGGGGATATTGGGAATTAAGGTAGAAGAACTGGGTAGAGTAATGATTCATGAAACTTTAATGTCACCCTATTGAATTTAGCTTGACAGAATCACCTTCCTGGGAAAGTCAATGCAAGGGTCTACCAGGAGACTAGTCTATAATTTTTGCTTTAGAAATATTCTGGTCAGAACATTGAAGACTATTGTGGAGAAGAGATGGGTCATACTGGGTGGGAACCTCAGGGAGGCTATTAAGTAGTTACAAAAACAAAGGTCCAAAGAAAAATAAGAGAGTCAGGTCTGGTAGCATCCCAGCTACTCTGGAGGCTAAGAAAGGAAGATCACAAGGTCAAGGCCAATCTGGGCTACAATGAGCTCAAGGAAAGCCTGAACAACTTAGACCCTCTCTCGCTCAATTCCAAGTAATGTAAAAGGAAAAAGAAGAGACAAGAAGGAAGCGGAGAAGAAAGAGAACTCTGAGAAGTCTTCTAAGGCAGAGGCAGGCGGATCTCTGTGAGTTCAAGGTCAGTCTGGTCTACACAGTGAGCTCCAGGCCAGCTGAGGCTACAGGGAGACCCTGTCTTAAACAAATCAAACAAAACAAAACAAAAAAATCTTTTAAAGGGCTAGAGCGTTGACTCATGTTAAGAGCACTGCCTGTTCTTGCAGAAGACCTGGGTTGGAATCCCAGCACACATATGGTGACTAACAACTGTCTGTAACTCCAGTTCTGGGGGATCTGACACCCTGTTCTGTCCTCTGCAGGCATTGCATGGCATGGGGGCACTTACATACAGGCAGGCATTACATTCATACACATAAAGATAGAACGAGATGAGCACAGCCTAGGCAATTTAGAGACCCTGTCTCAAAATAAAACTGAAAACAAACAAACAGAGTTAAAAGTGTGGACAGCATTTGCCTAGAATTACTGGGATAATGAGTTATTAGAAAAGAAATTAAGGAAAATCTCTGTGAGTTCAAGACCAATCTGGTCTGCATAGCAAGTTCCAGGCCAGCTGGGCTATAGACGAAAGAAAGAAAGAAAGAAAAGAAAAAGAAAGAAAGAAAGAAAAAATCTTCTAGAAATTGCTGTGCCTACTTGGCTAACTAACTGCTTGAGTGAAGAAAATGTCAAGAGTTATAGTAGATCTATACCCTCTTTTGCAAGTTTATATTTTTTCCTGTCATCATTTCATGGATGTTGAGAGTAGACATAAGTCCCCTGGGTCAGAGACAAAGAATAATCAGAGGAGTTTCCGTGGGTAAGATTTAAAAATTCTTATTTATGTGTCAATATTATTCTAAAATATCCAATCTTCTAATCCCTGTGTTCCTTCTTAAAGTCATTAATAGTTTTGGCTACTTTAGTGGAATCATAGGTTGCATTATGAAGAAAAAAGTGATCTCACTGTATTAATTTGCAGATTAATTGCAAAAGTGTTGTTGTTTTGAACTTTAATAGTCCAATTAGCATTTGTCTTCCTGGTAACCATTTTAAAGATATAATCTATTCACATGAGTTAATGTTTTGCAGTTGCTGGAGTTTGCCTGGCCCAAGGCTTATGTCACTAAAACCATTACAGCATTATAAAATGCTCTTAGTATTATACAGAGAACACTCAGTAGTTTTGTATCCTACTGATGAGTTTCAACTGAAAATCCAAGGTCTAAAGTTTATCCATGGGATTGTGGGGTAATTTTAAAGACTATTTCACAGCAAAGCAGAAGATTATTTTCAGATACTCAGTGAGGATAAGGATGAATAAAAGCCATACTATATCGACAGGGGAGTGGCTCAGTGGATAAAGCACTTGTTAGACAAGCATGAGGAATGGAGCTCTGATCCCCAGAATCCATGCAAATCCTGAGCAGGTATGGTGGGCCTCCTACAATTCCAGCACTCACAAGACAGACACAAGGGATCCTTGGGGTAAGCTGGTTACCCAGACTAATCATATCTACAAGCTCTGTGTTTAATTGAGACTGCCTCAAAGAATAAGGTGGAGAATGACTGAGGAGGACTTCCATCATCACCTTAGGCTCCCAAATATATGCACATACACACCTGTGCACATATACATGCACACGTACACACATGTACCCATGCACACATGAGCCAACACACATGAAACATACATGTACACATGAACACACACCATATTCACAGACATAAACTAAAAAAAAGAAAGAAAAAAGAAAAGAAAAGCTCTTAGCCTTCCTGAGTGGGAAAATGTGTGTAAGGCAGTATATTTCAGCAAGAAGACTTACATTTTGGAGTGAGAGCTCTCATACTCAAGTTCCTGCCCCATAGTTACTTGGGTTTTTTAAATTTTTTAATCTTAGTTTCTGCAACTGTAAACTTACAGATGCAATCCTTGTGTAAGTCTTAGAGATAATCTCAATTGATTGTCACATCAAAGTACTTTGCATATTGGTAACTGTTAGTGTTTTATTGTTGCTTTTGTTATTATCTGGTTCCAATAAATCGTAGGCTTAGCATTTAACTGCTGCTCAGTCAAACCCAAGTGTTTCTTCACCTCTAGGAATACTCTTCCTATTTTCTTTATCTTTAACTAACATTTTACTAAGGGTGGCTGTTGGCTGGTCCTAAACTACCATTTTCTATACACAGTCTCATGTAATCCTTAAAACAACTCAAGGGGAAGGATCTGTTATTACTCCCATAGAAAGGGTGCAGAGAAGATAATGACTTGCGCAAGGATTGCTAACTCTCACTAACTCTTAAGTCATAGGGACAGGATTTTAGTCTAAATCTGTGTCCTGCTTCCAAAACTAGAGATCTTAACGGGATACAACCCTCTCCAATCATTTCTCCCTTCTCCTTTCCTGCTTCATGCTCTGCCCATAAGCATCTTACTTACCCTGTATAGCAGCATCCCATCCTTCCTGACACTAGTGTACCTGCATAGCACTCCATGTATCATTGCTGGTCTTATGGACTGTCCTAGTTTGTTTCTTCATTGCTGTGACAAAACACTCTGACCGCTACCAACTTGGGGAGGAAAGGGTTTATTTATCTTACATCTCCTGGGTCACAGTTCATCAGGAAACCCAAGGTAGGAACTCAGGGCAGGAACTTCGAGGCAGGAGCAGGAGCACAGGCCATGGAAGAACACTGACTACTGGCTTGCTCTCCTGGCCCTTGCTCAGCCTGCTTTCTTATGCTACATAGGCCCACCTGCCCTGGAGTGGCACCACCCACAGTGGGCTGGTCCCTCCCACATCACTCAACAATCAAGAAGGTGCCCCATGGACATGGCCACAGGCCAGTCCAATGAAGGCAATTCCCCAATTGAGGCTCCCTCAACCCAGGTGTATCAAGTTGACACTAAAGCTATCCAGTACATGGACCATCTTCCTCTTCTGGGACTAGGACAGGAATTATGGTCTATCTCCTCAGAAGACTCTGAGTTCCTTGATATCTGTGTCAGCCAGCTTTCTATCACTGTGACAAAATAAAGGAGAGAAATCAAGTTAAGAAGAAATATTTTAGTTACAGTTTCTGACTTTTTAGTCCATAGTCACTTGGTTCCATTGTTTCTGAGCTTGTGGTGAGGCAGGATATAGGGAGGGAGCACATGGTGTAATAAAGCTGCCCATTTCATGCATCCAGGAAGCAGACAGTTGGGGTGGTGGAGGGGGACTGAGCATGAGCTATGTCTTTCAAGGGCACTACTTCCAGCTAGTTCCCACTTCCCTAAAGTTTCCCTCACCTCCTAAAGTTCCATTAAATTACGAATGCAAGGATGAATTAATCCATCCTCAGAGGCCCCTGTTGCACTGAGTATCACCGATTGAGAGGACATTAAAAATGTAGACCATTGCAAACTCCTCCACCCTTTCCCTAGTCTTCAACAGTGAGGCTTTTGTCAATGGGGCAGGAATGGATCCATTCAACGTCTTTGCTGTTTGTTGACTTGGAGCTCTTCTCCAGACCAGAAAAGAATGCTACGTATTCTAGGCTTAATATTGAGCTTGATAGAAAGTTTTCCTCATGTCATAGAAAAACAGATATATTAATAAGAAGTTTCCTTCTAATTTTCATTTTGTTGTCTAAGTGTCCAAGACTGACATCATTTAACTGGTGATGTTACTTTTTTTACACTGGAGAAAATTATGGTGGAAAAAAGCAGGAGAAAACAGATTTTAACTGATATTTTGATGCAATTAATCCTACTAGCCAAGAAGTACTTATTTTCTAAAACTGAGAGGTCAGCATAAGTATCTGAAGTCAAACACAATGGTAAGGGGATGTCTTGCATTTTTGTTTCCTATCCTTTAGCAGAAAACTACCAAATCATCAGTTCTGTAGTAGGGAGAATGTGTTCAAGGTAACGAAAGGAACGTTCTCGTGGGTTTGCTTCACAGGCAGGAGCTTCTGCCTTAAAGCGGTTCATAACTTTTAAAAATATGTATTTGTTTATCATTTTCTTTGTTTTGTGTATGTGTACTTGTGCGTGGAGGTCAGAGGATAACTTGTGAGAGTTGGTTCTCTCCTTCCACCATGTGGGTTCCAAGTATCAAACTCAAGTCTTCAGGCTTGGAGGCTAATGCTTTTATTATCTGAGACATTGAACAGTCCCTAAAATAGTTCGTAACTTAAAGAAAGATTCACCAAGTATTTGCAAGATAGATCTGGGCCGAGCCATAGCAACAATAAAACTGACAACTTTTATACCATTGATTGCTAATATATGAATCATACCCAATTTTGCTTTTCTTTCTGTTGTGTTAATACTAAAGTTCTATAGAAAGAAATACCAACTCCCATAGCCCTGTCTCCTCCCCAGGTCTTGTAAAATGGACCTGCTCTAAAAGGCCGTTCCTGCTCCTAGCCCCCTTCTGTAAAATGGAATTGCATGTTCAGCTCTAGCATCATCTGCTTCATCAGGGCCATGGTACTCAGCACTTTCCTTTCAGAACTCACGCTATGATTTATAAATTAAAAAAATATAAATTGTGTTTTAAAAAATATGTTACTTTGAACAAAACCATCTTTCTAAATAGCATTTTGTTTTTAATCTCAAAATAATAGTCTGACATGTGTTTTAAAATGACGATCAAATATTTGTAGATTCCATGGGCTACAGTGTGGCAATTCTATGGCTATGTTCTTTGTCTCAACATCACCACATAATCTTTCTTAATGAGCTGTGTTGGAAGGCTATGATGATTCTAGGGTCTATTAAAACAGGCCTTTGCTAACTCTACATAAATTTACACCTACTATGAATGTAGATGTCAATGAAAGCAAATTTGAATTACCTTAGCTTTGGAAAGTATGTCTAAAGCAGCAATCGGTAAGGCATGTGGTGCAGTATTAGCAGATATGCATAATATACAGGTAATTACAGGAAGTAAATCTGTCAGGAGGGCCAGCTCTCCCTTGGTGCCTTGATTTGGATCTGTTTAGCTGAGCTCAAACTATTTTAGTTTGTCCTTCCTGGTTTACAATAGTATTCCAAATTTATAAAGTTTCCAAATGCAGGTTATTTAAGAGATTAGATACCAAAGTTATGAGTCTGTTTGTTTTATATCTGAATAATTATTTTCATTTAGAGCATTCAAACCAGAACTTGTAGTATGTCATGGTTAAGAGAATGGGCTGGACTCTATAAACTAGTCTTGTTGTTTACAAATCCTACCTCTGCCAAATAGCTATTATTTGTTTAGGCAATTTGTTTGACTTTCTATGTTATGGTTTCTTTACCTATATAATCAAGGTAACATGACCTAATTCATGGAGCTATTGAGGAAATTCAGTATGTAGAGTCCACACAACCATGCATAGCACATACAAAAGACTCAATGAATGTTGACTTCTCTTTGCTATCATAGTAAACCTGGGGCTGTGGATGCTTTCTGTGAAATCAACTCAGGACATGTGCTCCACACCTACCCGTAATTCTTCCGTAATTCTTCCTGTCAAGACCGTTTCTGAAAGTAATAATCTACCTTTTCTTTAAAATAAACTTTGATCTGCTTTTCTTTGGGTGTGTATGTGGTTTGATCTACAGTCTCAGTCATGGAGATACTGATTCATCCTCATGGACAAAAACAGCTCTATAGAGGGCAAGAGCTGTAGGATCAGTCGCAGTACTTACCCAAAGCTCCAGCACTTAATAGGAACCAGAAACTTTGAATTGAGAGACACATATTTATGTATTAGGCAGCTCTTTCACTCAAAGCTACCCATGAGTTACTTCTGGAAGAACATCTCTGATTAATGACAGTCTCACAGAGCAGAACTTGTCCTGGGAGTGAATAATGTTTACTAGGAAAATAAAGTTTTCTAAGTGCCTTTTTGGACTGCTGAATCTCAGATCTGTAAACCAGTAGAAAAAACAATGTCTCCAAAGAATGTGACTCTCAGTAAGAACAGCAGCGCTTTCCTTTCATGCCCAGACCTTTCTCTGGGAAAAGGCAAATCAATACCCTGTGGGGGATTTTCCAGGTTGGTTTCCACCAACATTGCCCAGCACTGGCAACCTGTGTTGACAGGCCAGATGGAAAATGTTGAAACACTTAGAAGCATGTTCTTCCAAGAAGCTGAAGCCCATGGAATATCCTTTTGATATCACTCCACTTTTCCATATTCTTCCAATTCTCTCAAGTCAAGAAGGAAGGAATGTGGATTAAATGTACTGCATTGAACAGTGGTAATTAGACTGGATGAATCACTGAGTATAGATTTTAGTGCTTGGACAGTTTACATTCTACAACAGTCATGATCTCTTAAACGTTTTATGGCTGAAGAAGAAAGTTGAACTTCAGGGTGTAGGTACTGAGGTAGAGTGGGGTTACTGCTGAAGAGAAAATTCATCTTTGAGGCAAGTTCAGAAAGAGAAAGAGAGGCTGGTGTAAGTTACAGGAGAGATGTGAGGAGAAACATTTTGAGGAGGGGAAGGTACTGTCTCTGAGGAAAGTGCTACAGGAATCCCATGATTCCTAAGGGACAAACACCAGGACCCCGCTCTCATCCTCTGCCCTGCTGCTCCTCTTTGCTTCAGTCCCCCACCCCCCAGGAAGCCGGCCCATTATTCTTCTTTAGTTCATCCTTGCTCTAAAACAACCAAGCTAAATTGGACTCTTCATGCCACCTTGTGGCACTTTGCAAGAACCTTCCTAAAGGATAACTATCTCCCCAAGTCGTTATCCTTCATGTGGTTCTTTCCAATTAAATAATCTTTTTCTTTTTTCTTTTTTTGGTACTGGGGAGGGCTTCCCATATGCTAAAAACTCTTTTACAAAAGCATTTAAGATAGTTCAAAATGTACTTCAAACACTAAACAGGGTAATATGTACTACTTTATACCTCAGCAGGACAGGTTTTGTTAATGATAAATTACCAGTCATATCTGTATTTTCTTAGTTTTATGTTACAAATTAATGACAGCATTTCAGAATCATGTGCTTTGGTGTTCCAACCATGATCTGAAAACACAGCACACATGGCAAAAGATTAAGAGGGAGGAAGAAAATACATTCACCAAATGTTTGGTACAGTATACTGTTAAAATTGTTCCATTTTATAGCTATTATTGCCAGTGTTCTATTGTGCTTCCTTTATAAACTCTATTATCCTTATGTATGTGTAGGAAAAAAATGTGTATATACTCTTCAGTATCATCTCTATTTGAGACTGAAGTTCCTGGGACACACATTTGAAGACAGGAGGAATGACTGACTGTACTGGGCTTGAGCTTTGCTTAGGATCTGAAAATGGTAATCACATATGTGATTTCTGAACCTTATTCACACACATCACCAGGAAGTACAAGGAAACTGCCGTCTTGTGCAAAGACCTCAGACAATAACAATCCCTTTTCCAATGATCACTATCTCCCAGATCCTTTTTGTTTCCAGAGATTCAGTAACCTAAATATACATAAAGATATAGGTTACTGAATCTATCTATCCATCTATCCATCCATCCATTATCTATCTATCTATCTATCTATCTATCTATCTATCTATCTATCTATCTATCTATCTATCATCTATCTATCTATCTATCATCTATCTATCTATCATCTATCTATCTATCATCTATCTATCTATCTATCTATCTATCTATCTATCTATCTATCTATCTATCTATCATCTTCTATCATCTAATCTGTAGTGATGAAAAAGGCTTTGAAAGAGAATTTGAAATTTTCTTACGGCAGGGAGGTAGCAATGAAAAGTGGAAATATCAACTTTAAAGATAATAGTAAAGATACATTTCTAAATTTAGAAGATTTCCAAACTCACATGGCAATTTAGCTAGACAGGAAAGTGAGGGTAACAGGCCCCTTCTAAATCTAGACATTATTTTATGTTGTATTAATATACAGAGTTCCACAAAAGAAGAAGAGATGCTGGTAGACCAAGAGTTCACACCACAACAGTGGGTAAGTCAAGACAGTTCCGCCCAGCACTTGAGGGTGGCCCGGGCAGTGAAGTGACAAGGGCCACCTTTGGATTTCTTGCCAGTCCCATGAGCAGAGTTCAGCAGATTCTTAGCCTAAATGTCAGGAATCTGAGCTCTGAACCTAGCGACTGCAGGTGTATACAAGAAACTTCTGGAGCCGGCTCAGAATGAGAGGCTTGATGAATAATCTTCTTCTTGGCAGATCTTAGTTCCCACAAAGTGGAAGCTTCTCTGTGACCATTATCTGATCAAACCTCTGTCATGGATGTCAGTGGAAACCAATTATGTAAATAGAAAAAAAATCACATCTGATTTTTATCATATCAAGCTAAGGAAAATTTCCTCTTGTCACGGTATAAATAAAAATTTCTCTCATTTGGGTTCTTATAATCTTTATGTGATTCAATCTGCACTTGAAGAGTATACCATGAGAAAGATTCACTGCCATCTGGAATGCATACTTCCCTAGCATGTGGTGTCAGTGGTCCACATCACTCTGAGCACAACAGAGGTAAGACATGCTGGGACAGCCATACTTGTATGATGTCAAAGAAGGAATTGCTGCAGGTTTAGGCTTGACATGCTTTGAAACATTTCCCAGATTTTTGGGAGCATGGCTACATTTTCCATGTGGCAGAACTATTTTTTTATGTTACTAAAAAGTAATATATGGGAGAAACAACACAAAAATTTCCTGTACCTGGAGAATGCTAGTTTCTATGTTCCTATGAACTGTATGTATATTACTGGATGTTATAGGCCTGAGCAAGAGAGCACTTACCACTAATACACTACCAATTTCCACTCGTGTTTATGTAATATCATATATGGAGGCTATAATGTGTAGCTTTGTCCCTTCACACAACCTAGAATCACCTAGAAGAGAGCTTCAATGAGGAACTTCTAATTGAGTTGGCCTGCATACACAACTGTTGGGACTGTCTGAATTAAAATAATTAATGCTGGAAGACCATGCCCACTATGGGCTGTGCCATTCCCTAGGCAGAGGGTCCTTAACTGTGTGATTGGAGAAACTGAGCTGATCACAAGCAAGCAGGCCACTGAGCATGTTTGCATTTATTTCTCTCTGTTCTTGACTTAGATGTGATGCAACTAGCTGTTTAAAGTTTCTGCCTTGAGTTCTGCACAGAGATGGACTGTAACCCGGAATTGTGAACTAAAATAAACCATTTCTCCCTTCAATTGCTTTTGTCAGGGTATTTTATCACAGCAACAGAAATGAAACTAGAACACAGGCATTCAGGCAGCAAAAGCTGAGGAAAGACACAATAGTGGCTAGACAGTTTGCTCCAGAGTCATATTGCCCTAGCTTTTCAATATGCTATATTGGAATATTCATCTTTTAGGTTTGTTGCAAGAACTAAATAGTGGAAGTAGAGTGCTAACCATTACTGAGACAGAAGGATACTCTATAAATGTTACCACAGACCGCATGGCTCTGGGTTGAGAGTAGGAGCAAGGCAGTAACCAAGAGTTTGCTCAGGTGATTAGGGATAGCAAAATGTTTGAATCATTTGATTTATTATATCTTGGAAAAACATGGACTTATGTTAAAATGCCTTCTCTAAACACTTTTTCACACACAGTAGTGAGAATGGCATAGAAGTATGTCTTCAGTCTGAGCATACTTGAGAACTGTAGGGATGACTATTCTTAGATGAATGTGGTCATTGCTAGTAACAACTACATTGATCGTAACGATAATATCTCATTGTCATAGAACACCTCACAATTTTCAAAGTACTTTCACAGGGAATATGCCATTTGTATTTTGTGGGTTAAGTAGATTGGGATAATCATCATTACTTTATAAAAACAATGTCTCAGAAAGGTTCTGACTTTTATAAAGCCTTACTGACAGCAAATGAATAAGAGAAAAGGTGACAACGAGTAACTTGCACTCAATACATGCTTTGTAGATAAATGGATGACTAGATGGATGGATGGGTGAGTGGGTGGATGGATGGGTGGA
>NW_008358774.1:9068297-9075214 GCF_000622305.1 Nannospalax galili | reverse complement strand
GTGAGTGGGTGGATAGATAAGTGGGTGGGTGGATGGGTGGATGGATGGGTGAGTGGGTGGATAGATGGGTGGATGGATGGGTGAGTGGGTGGATGTATGGATGGGTGGATGGATGGGTGAGTGGGTGGATAGATGAATGGGTGGATGGATGGATGAGTGGGTGGATGTATGGCTGAATAAACTGGTTATGCATACTCTAAATTTAATGCATTTTTACTACCTTAAAACAAAGAGATTAAAACGTAAGAGCCGGAGGATGAGGTAGACTGTTAACTGGACGTGTCCTCCGACCACTAGGCTGACAAGCTATAGTCACATCTCCTTCCCATGCTCATCAAGGAGTCGAGGGGGGGAGTCAATTACCCCTCCCGCACAATCAGTCATCCTTAGCTCCATGTGGGGGAGGGGCTAAGGATATATAGGCCAAGAACCATGAGGCACCTCTCTCGCCATTTTGTGCAGCTATTGGGATGTCACAGGATCTATATTTGAGTGTGGCCTTTCCAGGAATAAATGGAGGGGGTTGCACACTCTTTTGTAAATAAACTCCCACCCTATGCTCTGTCAGCAAGCACAATAAATTTGTTAGGCTTTAAAAAAAAATCTAAGGAGTTGCTTGACTGGAAAGGACTCAACATATACGGTAGAATTTGTGAGGTCTGGTGGGTACATGGGGGCATAGGTGGGGGAGGGCGCCTACATTTTATTAAGAACTATTATACAAAATTAAAGACGCTCAATAAAAAATTTATAAAAAAGCCAAAGAGATTAAAGTATTGTATTTTAGTACTTTATTTCTAGTTTTTACACATTACCTTTATATTTATGACAAAGCCACTCATATTCGATCAGAAAATAAATCTTGGCACAAATAATTACTGGTTCCAACACCTAAATGCTTGTCATTGTGAATGCAGATGTAAGCGAGAACAAACTTCTTTATGGAGTTCATATTCTCCTTGGGGATGGGTAAACAGTAAAAAAAAAAATCACTGCTCCATAAAAATACAATCTTTTCAGTTGTAGAGAACTTACAGAACATGATGTGGGGACTATGATAGAAATCAGAATGTAGGGTACAGAGGCTATTAACATTTTGTAGGGTAATGAGGGAAGCTTTTCTAAAGAAGTAAAGGGAGGTAAAGAAGTTGTACTTTTTCTCATAATAAATCTTTATGAAAGGATTGGAAATATCTGTTATGGTTTAGATATTCACTGTCCCAAAGACCTGTGTTCTGAAGACTGATCACCAGTCTGTGGTGGTGATTGGGACATCGTGGTACTTTTAGAAGCTATAGCTTATTGAAGGAAAGTTGGGTAAGTGGAGGTGTACTCTTGTACGCACAGTAGATGCCTGGTCTCTCTCTCTCTCTCTCTCTCTCTCTCTCTCTCTCTCCCTCCCCATCATTGCTTCCTGTCCACTATGAGGCAAGCAGATTTATTTCACTGTACATTCTCTGCCATAATGTTCTGCCTCGCCACAGGCCCTCAGACAATGAAGCCAACTTCCAGTGATTGAAACCAACTTCCAGTGACTGAAATGTTCAAAACTATGAATAAAAATAAATCTTGCTTCCTTTTAAGTTGATCTTTTTCAAGTATCTTGGCAAAATGCTGGAAACCCAACTATCACAAGACCTGCACATACAGATACACACATAGAGACACAGACACACACACACACATATGATATATATACACACATATACCTTTTCAAAATTATTAATTTTAAGTGATTTGTATTAATTTATATACCAATTACTATAAATAATTTTAAACATTCTACATAAATTTTAATGCTTATTGCTAATTTTTAATACTTTTAAATCTTATAATTATATTTCATAGTGAGATTGTGCATTAATATTTTTAAATTCTATTACATTCCTTTATATCTATTATTCTTAGGGAAGTTTAGAAATGTAAAAAATTCCTTTTGTCCTTTTAAAAGATCCCATTTTCATCAGAACAGTCTGATAAAAATATTGTTACCAAATGATTTAAGAGAAGCTAAAATACGATAGGAGATCATGAGGGTTAGGAGGAAATGAACATATCTTTTGTCCAGAATTTTAATTGGATACAGCTATTAGTTTTTCCTAGAAAAAATACTCAAAGGCAAATGTATGATTAAAAATGGAAATACAGATAATCTGGACTCTGTTGCATTAACAGGAATAGATAGATAATGCTGAAGTAGATATCCAAGGAAGGCCTTGTAGACAGTCCTTAATTGTGTAGATTTTGCAGATTATCACCCTGGAGCTCTACAAAATAAGTGAAAAACTTGAGCATGACTTCAAGATCATCTCGTGATCAGCACTCTTCCTGGCTGGTGCCTCAGTGGACAGAGTTCATAGCTGAGCATCTGCTATGATTTGAAATGGGAAAATGTCCTGCAGATCGGAAGCTCAGTCTTGCCAGTCCATCGGTTTAATGGTAGACTATGGAAAGGGCATTTATAAGTTTCTAAGCA
The DNA here is from genome assembly GCF_000622305.1 of Nannospalax galili. Classification (NCBI taxonomy): domain Eukaryota; kingdom Metazoa; phylum Chordata; class Mammalia; order Rodentia; family Spalacidae; genus Nannospalax; species Nannospalax galili. The sequence goes on along the minus strand of NW_008358774.1, from coordinate 9,072,738 downwards.
CACTCTGCAGTCCATCGGTTTAATGGTAGACTATGGAAAGGGCATTTATAAGTTTCTAAGCACACTCTGCAGTCCATCGGTTTAATGGTAGACTATGGAAAGGGCATTTATAAGTTTCTAAGCACACTCTGCAGTCCATCGGTTTAATGGTAGACTATGGAAAGGGCATTTATAAGTTTCTAAGCACACTCTGCAGTCCATCGGTTTAATGGTAGACTATGGAAAGGGCATTTATAAGTTTCTAAGCACACTCTGCAGTACCTAAATTGTAGAACAATGGATGTTGATATGTCTGTATTCAGAAGTAAATAAGGTAAATATATGTATATAGGAAATACATAAAAGGAAAATAAGAGAGTAAGTGAGCCAGATTATGAGGTGAGGGGGAGGACCACAAAGATATAGGCGTTTATTCCCGTAATAGCTTAAAAACTTGAGACATAAGACTGAAGCTTCTTAAAGGCATGTAATAAAATTAAACTCAAAACAATGTATGTTGAGTGCTTATTATATGCCAGTCATTGGGTCTAGGTAAATTTTATAAACATCTTCAAGACATGCCTAATGCCTAGCATGAAGTGTCTATACCATAAGTGCTGTTTGACTCAATGTGAGTAGATGGGTCATGCAAAAAGCTAACTCATAAGCTAAATTCATCTATATTCAACAAATCTGATCTTATTTCTTATGTTTTCTCTTTTTCTTAAAGATCCTTGCATACTTCTAGTCATCTAAGTTGACACTAACAATTTTCCTGCTTGGATCTCTTGCTATTACAATTGTTAAAAGTTACCACAAACAGGGACTCAAAACACCATCTGTTCTCACAGTTTTCCAGCTCTGACTCCCAGGAAAGTTTAATTGGTTTCTCTGCTCAGTTTTATGAGGCTAAGAGCAAGGTACCAGCTAGGTTGGGCTTTGGGGAATTGCTCTTCAGCCTCCTTCAGGTTGTCTGAACTCAGCTTCTTCCAGTTGTAGGAACAACTGCCTTCTTCTCGTCCGCTGTGTGTCTTTCTAGCTTTCAGAGGCAATCCTCAGCTTAGCTTCTCCATCTTCAACCAATGGCTTGAAGTCTTTCACACAGTTATGCTGAATACCTATCATACTTCAAATATGACTTCCTGTCCTTTTCCCAAACAGAGGCAAATCTGCTTTTCAAGGGTCTATGTGATTAGATTAGGCCACCTGGATAAAACAACATTTTATGCTTTTGCTACATAACATAAATATAATATAACCTAATATGGCATAAACATATAGCATAGCAAAATCACAGGAATGTCACACTAAGGGCAAGACCTTGGAGGTTACCTTAAAATTCTTGTTACTAGAATCCTCACAGACACTCATATCCAGTGAACTGTCAAGGCTTACAGATTCTCTCTCTCTCCTTTGCACATCTATTAGGCCAGAATGAATGAAGTGGGTAGAAGAGGCAGGAACTAATGATAGCATGTTTCACCCAGGCAGAAGCCCAACATCAGCTTTTCATGGGAATCTTAAAAATCCAGATTTGTAGAAAAATGTGACTATTTCAGACATATAAATATTTTTAAAATGTACAGATTAATGTAAACATTTCTGTTAACTGCATCATATGCTTCCTGATGCCAGTTTCTAATCCATGTGCCAGACAGTACACACATCTTTAGCTCTTCTTCAAGCAGGATCTTTATATCTCTAACACTGGGAATATTTCTGATAGCTTGTAGGCTATCAATTAACATGTATTCAATGAACTAACAATTATATAATTTAAAAAATATTTTATTTTTTATTTTTTATTTTATGTGTATGAGTGTATTTCCTGCATGTATGAAAGTGCACCTGTGTCATACAGTGCCTGTGGAAGTCAGAAGAGGGCATAAGATCCCCCGGAGCTGAAGTTTTGGACTGCTGTTAGCCACCATGTGGGTGCTGGGAACTGAACCCAGGTCCTCTGCAAGAGCAGCCAGTGCTCTTAACCCCTGAGCCATCTCTCCAGTCCCAATTATATTAATCTTTTAATAAGTATGAGGTAGTTTGGAATGCAGAAAGAATCAGAGTTTTTTTTTTTTTGTCTGCTTACATGAGTTAATACCTTTGACTTAGGATTACAATAGAGTGTGTGTTTTAATAGGTGTGTTTTAGGAGCATACCTGTTTCACCACTGATACTGAAATTGCTCATGAAAACAATTGACTTTAAGAATATATCCAAATCATTTAGAGATATTTCCTACCCAGTTCATTCTGGGTAGGATGATACACTTTAAATGTCAACAGCTCGCTGAGTTATCACTTTAGATAGTCTGCAATACTCTCTTCACTCTACAGCAACTCTGGGTTTTCAGTACATTAAGTTCACAAAACCCCGTAGTCTCTCATCTGGCTCTACCAGTGACATACCTTGCTAGATACTATATTTAGCATTAGCTTCACCCCAAATTTAAATGGAGTATGTTTTAAAAAGTAAGGTAACCTTCAATTACTGGGCAGAAGCTGATGAGGGAGGATTAAGAGCATGAATAATGACAGATGAATTACTGAAAAGTATTTTGGTCAGTCGTAAGGATCAGATGCCTATAACCAAAACAATATGCAAAACTTTTTGAAATTTTGGGTCGGATAAGCTCCATTTCCATGGACCCTCAGAATCTATTTGTCACTACAACAAAGAAAAGGTAATTTTGAGTAGTCTCAGAAGTTCTTAACAAAGATAGTAAGCACTGTCCATTCTGTAACTACTTCTGCTAAAATATATGCCATCCAGTGGATTAGGTAGAGCTGGAACCCTGAAAGCAGAGTTGGCTATTTGGAGATGGAGTCTTACTATAGTATCTCTTACTATTGAAATGAAAGACTGTGAGTTAAAAGATATTTTATAACTCTGAGTATTTGCCATTATAACGGTAGCTGCACAGATGTTGTCACCTAACAAAAATATCAAATGTTATTCTTTCCTTAATATCCAAATACTGAATTCCAAAGGATCTCACTACTGGATTTAAATGGATCCATAGCCATTTTCAGGTGTCAAATGACCTCTTCACTTGATTCTTCCAGTATGCTATGAAAAGAATGATATTTACACACTGAAAAGAAACCTGTATTCTTAGAACAATCATGAGGGTGATTAAACCACAGTCTGCAATAGCATTTTAGAATTATAAAACTAAATTTAGAGATTCAACAATAATATACAATACTCAAAGCCAATTGAATTGAATTTCTTAGAACTAAGAAAAATTAATGAAATGAAATGGATTGGTTTTAAGTAAATAACTTTAATACCATAAAAGGTAGCTGCTTTTTAAATTACATCAATTGCATTAGGATTTTGCTTTCTTCCTTATGAAAGTGGTTTTAGTTAAATACAGAATCTACAGCTTGGCACTCCTGTTTCATACATTCTTAGGCTCAGTTACCACTATTTTTAGTTTTATGCAGTTGTTCCAAGAACATACCTTTTTCTTAAAAAACATGTGCTCTACCTTCAAAGAGAAAATTTAGGAAAAAGGTCAGAAAATGCAGACTCCCTAAAAATGTACTAAGTTTGCTTCTCAGAGTTTAAACACAACTGGCTTTATTTAATCCAGTCTATTTTAGGACACCAGCAGAATTCATTGCTGTAACTACATAATTAATCACTATAAACTATCAAATATGGACCATAGTCCACCAACCACTACACTCTGTCCCTGCTATTAATTATCTTATTTAGTACTTAGCTCTCCCTCTCTCTCTCTCTCCCTCCCTTCCGCCCTCCCTCCCTCCCCCCAGCCCCAGTCTTGTGATATAACCTAGGAACTCACAATCCTCTTAGGTCAGCCTATCTAGTACTTGAATTCCAGACATGCAGCACCATACCCAGCTATAAGATCTCTTGTGGTTCACACTAGTGTTGATAGTCTAGAAGACATTAGCCCCAAAGTTTCAATTACTCTTTTGAAGATAGAAAAAAAAATTTGGCATTCAGTAGTGGAATCCTAGTTAGACAGTGTCTCTACCAGGAGTGACTGATATGTGATATGTATATTAACAGGTGTATACTAACTTCATTAATGATCTATTATGGGGATGTTCTACAAGTCAAACAAATCAAGAACTGATTACCTAGCACAGCAAGAGACAGGACTCCAGTGTGATTCATAGACACCTTCAATGGAGGCCATTATTAAAACTGAAAACTGACTCTAATTACTTGTGTTTGTATTTGAATAATTAACAGCAGAAAAATAAGTGTTCTGCTCGATAGAGAAATTGGATTAATTTTCAAAGCTCTGATCTCAAAGATCTTGGTTTCAAAGCCAAGATCTTCAGTAGGCATCTCTGTTGGGTGGTACAAGTTCATAGGGTCTATAGTCATGAAAAGTAGATTCAGGAGGTATCCTGGTTTGTTTCTTCATTGCTGTGACAGAATACTCTGACCACTACCAACTTGGGGAGGAAAGGGTTTGTTT
>NW_008358774.1:9064482-9068275 GCF_000622305.1 Nannospalax galili | reverse complement strand
GAGCCCAAGGTAGGAACTCAGGGCAGGAACCTGGAGGCAGGAGCTGGAGCACAGGCCATGGAGGAATGCTGCTTACTGGCTTGCTCCCCTGGCTCAGCCTGCTTTCTTATGCAACTCAGGCCCACCTGCCCAGAGGTGGCGCCACACACAGTGGGCTGGGCCCTCCCACATCACTCATCAAGAAGATGCCCCTCAGACATGACCACAGGCCAGTCCAATAGAGGAAATTCCCCAGTTGAGGCTCCTTCAACCCAGGTGGGTCAAGTTTACACTAAAGCTATCCAGCACAGGAGGGAATGGAATTTAAGACAGCATGAAGCCATGGATTTGAAAAAGGGAGGCAGAGAGCAAAATAGAAGTCCCCAGGAAGGGAGAAAGGGCTGGGTTCATGACCAAAGTTGTCAGACCAACCCGAAAACCTTAGAGTAAGAATGGAAAGATCCTAATTTGGTGTGTTTTCTGCTTATATCTGCATTATCCTTTAACTTTGGTAAAATCTGAAATAAACACTGTCATCAGTCAATCTTGTGACAATTTAATCATTTCAGACTATTAGTTCAAATGGCACCAAAATGCATCTAATCAACCATCTCCCAAGAAGTCCATCAACGAAAATCTCATTTTTCATGCTCTGTTTTTGTTGCTGTTGTTGTTTTTCCTACAGAAATTCTGTAATTTACCACCTGAATGATAATGTTGACTCAAAAATCTGCCTCACTCGATCAGCAGGGTGGTGGGTAAGAACACTTGGCAGCAAGTCTGATGACCCAAGTTCCATCCCCAGAATCCACATGGTGGAGAGAGCCAACTCCCACAAGTCCTTTAAGCTCTGCATCAGTGCCGTGTGTGTACCCCACCCCCCACACACAAAGAAGTGAAAATTAAAAAAAAAAAAAATAACCAGTCTCACCTATAATACCAAGCACTCTTCGTCAGGGGCCTTTCCTGTTCTATAACCCTCAAATCCTAGCCCTGCAGCTAACACCTGATAAACATTCAACTCATGTTAGTTGAAGTGAATCAGTTAAGTTAGCTTCATTAGAAAAAGTAAGGCTAGGGGCTGGAGAGATGGCTCAGTGGTTCAAAGCAGTGACTGCTCTTGCAGAGGACCTGGGTTCGATTCCCAGAACCCACATGGTGGCTAGGCACTGTCTTTAACTCCAGTTCCAGGGGAATCTGAAGCTCTCTTTTGACCTATGCTGCATTGCACAACACGGGTGCACTCACATACATGCAGGCTCTATACTCATACACATAAAATAAAATAATAAATGAAATAGTAAAAAAAGAAAGACTATTACAAAATAATATAATTTTTACATCTTCTTAAGCAGATGGATAGATTGATAGGAAAATCAATTTTATTATATAGCATTTAATGTGCACCTCAAATGCTTTGCAGGTCATTTTCCTGGATACATGGCACTGTGGACATGAATCCTTCAGTGGCACTTGTATGGTTATGTTGTGTACTCAAGCGAAGGCTGTTTGCTATTCCTATTCCTATGCCTCCTAGTTGCCACCCAGAGTAAGGGTCTAGAAAATGCTCGAGAAAGGAATCATGAATAGAAGAGGAAAGGGACAAATGCGGGAAAGTGGGAAAAACCAAAGGTGAACATGTGAGACTGTGGTAAATAAAAAATTATGAAAAAGTCTTGAGTATTTTTGGTGGAGTTGGAAGTATCTAGGTCAAACAAGGTACTCAGACGTGTTTCTGTGTTCTGGTGATTGAGCCAAAAGAGAATCTGGTTTTCCCCATATCCTCCTCCTTCCCCAGGTGCCATGTATGCCTCTAACCCACGTCAAAACAGAAAGCTGGACTCCATGTATAAAAACGTGCTGGCAGGCGATTGCGGTGACCTTTAAGAACCTATCTTGCAAATGGGCCTTGAAGCAGGTAGAACTGGTCCTCAGCTAGCTTGTTTCTGTTTCACAGATGCTGGCAAGGAGGAAGACGTACAATTACAAGCAGCACAATTTCTTGTTTTCAAACTGCCTGTCCAAACGTTCCAGTATTTTCCATAGCCTTATTGCAGGAAATACCGCCAACTTGAAGTTAAGCAGGATGTGAAACTCCCTCTGGGTCTTGAGACAGGCTCCCTCCCATGCTGCCTCTGGGGCTGTTGGCCTCTTCTCTTACTCAGCCTCTTGTGATTTACGTAAATTGTTTTTACAGCCAGCTATCAAGAGCAAATACTGGCCTGTCTTCTTCCTGTGTCCAGGAGTTGTTCTTTTATCCAAGTGCGGCTGTCTTGGCATTGCAGGGGGGAGGGAGCTTGGCCCTATATTGCACATATTGACTCCTTGTGGGTAAACACAGCTGATGAGCAGCCCCAGTCTGCCTTCCTTACTCAACTTTTTTTGTTTAAACCATTCTAAGTTTAGGGTCCAACTGCCTACCTTCAGTGGCTCATTGTGGGAAACCATGTTGAAGAGAGTGTTAGGCAGCAAATTCAGTGTCTCTTCAGACTTTCAAACTAGATAGAAAATATGATTTCTAGAGTATTATCACCTCCTTTGAAAGCTCCTATATGTGAGTCAATTTTTTGCTTCTTTATAGTTAATGGATACAGTTCTTATTCTAGTGAAAACATACACACACATGCACATGCATATTTTCCTACAGAAACATGATTTGGAGGCGTGGGTTATCTAGTGGTAAGCATAGATACCTTCCAGGAATATGGTTTGACAAATAGGAAGTGAGAGGAAATTGCTTTTTTGTTGTTTTTTTGTTTTGTTCTGTTTGTTCATTTTTTGAGACAGGGTCTCCCTAGCTGACCTGGGATTTGCTATGTAGACCTGGTTGGTCTTGGTCTCATAGAGATCCTCCTTGCTCTGCCTCCTGAGTGCTGAGATTAAAGGTGTAGGCCATCACGCCCAGCTGAAGTTGCCTTCTTTTTAGAGGACATTTTTGTTTGTTTAATTCATTAAACAAATTTTTTTGACAGTGTCCCACTTGCAAACAATTTATTGTGGTCACATTCATTTACTATATTCCCTGCTCCCTCCCCACTCAATCAACTCCCTCCTTCCCAACTAGTACCATTCCAACCCTCAGGCCCCTCCCTCCCTTCCTCCCTTCCTCCCTTTCTCCCTCCATCTGTCCCTTCCTTCTTTTGCAGGTCCCATGCAGGCAGTCACAGCTACTGTGTTTCCGGCTGTGACATCTGATGTATCCAGAAGACAGCCCCACTACTCTCCTCCCCATTTTGGTTCCCACAAGCCTTCATTCCACCCCATCTTCCACTATGTTCCTTGGACCTCAGAGGAGCTAACTAACATAGATGTCTCATTGGAAGCCAAGCTTAGTAGACCAACTTTTTAAGGCTAGGAAAAAAATAAGTAAATAAATTTTAAAAATCTGGCATATTTGTTTCAAAAAACCATACTTTCAGAGTATGGTTATGAGTATTTCTTTTCCTGAAAGATACATTTCTACTATAAGTAAAGGGGCTCAATTAGAAATGAAGTCAGGTGCTGTTCAATCAATGCTCGAGCAGAACAGTCAGGTTTGGATGAACATATTTTGTCCCCAGCTATCTGAAGTTTACAAGAAAATTCAGTAATGAATCTAATTCTAGATGAAAAGCTACTAATCAATAAACCTGACCAAAGACATTAAAGACCTCTACAATGAAAATTTTAAATCTTTAAAGAAAGAGATTAAGGAAGACATCAGAAGATGGAATGACTTTCATGCTCATGGATTGTAAGAATTAATATTGTGAAAATGAACATCCTACCAAAAGCAATATATAGATTCAGTGCAATCCCAATCAAAATCGCCAAG
>NW_008358774.1:9063547-9064302 GCF_000622305.1 Nannospalax galili | reverse complement strand
AAAATAGACCCATAGACCAATGGAACAAAATTGAAGACCCAAAGATGAGTACATGCAATTTCAGGCACTTGATATTTGACAAATGGGCTAAGAACATTCACTGGAGGAAAGACAGCATGTACAGCAAATGGTGCTGGCAAAACTGGACTTCCACCTGTAGAAGAATGAAACTAAACCCCTACCTTTTACCATGCACAAAAGTCGATTCCAAATGGATTGAAGACCTCAATGTAAGGCCTGAAACTCTGAAACCGTTAGAAGAAAACATTGCCAAAAACCTACAAGATATAGGAAAAGATTCCTATACCTTTCCTACAAGGTATAGGAAAAGATTTTCTAAACCAGACAGCAATTACCCAGGGAACAAGATCAAGAATCAAAAAATGGGACATCATTAAACTAAAAAGCTTCTGTACATCAAAGGAGGAAACCAGGGAAGCAAAGAGAAAACCCACAGAATGGGAGAAAATCTTCACCAGCAACACATCTGACAGAGGTTTGACATCTAGAATATATAACAATCTCAAAAAACAAAGAATAAAAAAAGGAATTAACCCAATTAAAAGATGGGCTAAGGAGCTGTACAGAGAGTTCTCCAAAGAAGAAATAAAGATGGATATGGAGCATCTTAAAAGATGTTCAATATCATTAGTAATTAGGGAAATGCAAATTAAAACCACTTTAAGATTTCACCTTACCCCAGTCAGACTGGCTAAGATCAAGAGAACAAATGATGCCAAATGTTGGAGGGGATG
>NW_008358774.1:9062599-9063281 GCF_000622305.1 Nannospalax galili | reverse complement strand
TAAATTGATGGAGCTAGAAACTGTTATACTAAGTGAAATAACACAGACTCAGAAAAAAAAAAAGATGTATGGTCTCCCTCATATGTGGATCCTAGATCCTAGCACCAATAAGTGAGTATGTATCCAGACATAACTACCAGAACCAGGATAATGAAAACGAACCAGGGAGGTAAAGGAAAAGAACAAGTCTGAAAGAGAAGAGCAGTAGGAAACAGGCGTTAATAAGGGAGCTATGGACAAAAATTGGGTTACTTTAAGGGAGGGGGGAGGGAAGGGTATACAAGGAAACTAGGGGATAAAGGGAAAGAAGGAGCTCAATAGAGGTAGGAACATAGGAGATGGGTATTATTAAGGGAGAAATGGGAAAAATGGGGGCACCTTAATTGGGGAAACCATGGTGGAAGGGTTAGACAATGTGAGAGATAAATAATGCCTAGCTAGTTTAAAAATCAGAGGGAACCATAATAGTCCAACAACCTACTGATAAATTATACATACCAGTTCAAGAAATATATGTCTAGGCAAGGTTTGTCTTAGAACAGTTCATCTTTGCCCAAGCTTTATGTACATGGCACATGGTAATTAAAAGTACCAGACTTGTGGAACTACCCTTCTTGGATGTTTAACAGACATATTTTGAGGCCTATACTAATTTGGTCAGAGGGACATAAAGGACAGTTTT
>NW_008358774.1:9044462-9062384 GCF_000622305.1 Nannospalax galili | reverse complement strand
AGAGAGAGAGAGAGAGAGAGAGAGAGAGAGAGATAAATAGTGCGTAACTAGTATAAAAAACAGAGGGAATCAAATTAGTCCAAAACCCTACTGAAAACCTACACATACAGCATCTCTACATGAGTCGTGAGTACAGCTGAAGACGACATAACAAGAAACAATGCCAGATAGGAGAGACCTTCCTTTGAGTTGTTGGCCAGGGTGGCCCCAAGAGACTCCCAGATAGTAACCCAGCATAAAACAGGGAAAATGAACAACAGACCCCAATCTTATCTAAAGGAATAGTGACAACTGATTGATGCTAGATGAGGAACAGCTGACCTTCCTAAAACAAAGACCTCTAGATAGGCTGACTAGATTCATCAGATGGACAAGTAGTGGGGAATGGCTGGGAGGTGCCTATACCACAGCAGAGAGTAGCAGGGAAGACAGAGTAAAAGGGCTCTAGTTGAGGGGAAGGCTATGGGAGGGTGCCTTCTGGGAAATGGGTATATAGATGAATAAGATTGTTTGGGATGTTCTATGTGATATACACACAAGAAAATCAACAAATTAAAAAAATGAGCTTTAATTGAGGTGGTAGTGAAGTGGTAGAGGTGATAAACATTGCCATTGAAATCTACCCAATTACCTCATATCCATACACAGGTGCCAAGGATCTGAATGCAACCATCCTTGACTAGTAATAGTCAGATACATACAGATTAGAGACTCATGCGCCAGCGTCTAAGTGTTTTAGCAAAAACAATGAGTATTTCTGTAAGAAACAGTATATTTTAAAATGAAATGGAGATCTTTTTTAAAGGTTAAAAACTCACTCAATTTTATGTCTTACAGGGTTTATACTGAGTTGTAAGTCTATTAATTCAGCTGTGAACCTAAAAGTTTTATAGCCACTTTTGAAAGAGATGTACCTTTGCTTTGGAAATTGTTATTGAGTATGTTAAAGCTGTAATTAAATGCTTCCTCTAAAAAATAAAAAAAAATTAATATAAAAACACAAAACTATAATACATGCAATAGTCACTGTATATTCCAGTACAAAATGTATTTATGTAAGTGCTTTTGAAATTCATACAGAACCATTTTCTAAAAACTTTCAGTACTGGTATTTTTTATGATATATTGGAATAAATTGATGGTATCTCAATATCCGTCCTTTCTTGTTAGTATTTGTATAATTAGTATTTGTGTTGTATAGGGGTATGGAGATACTGGGAGGCGGTGGGACCTTTAAAAGGCAGAGCTTAGAAGGCAATAGTGCTTGTAGGGTTGTCACTCTCAGAAGGGACTGATGTTCCTCACAGAATTGTTTCTTCTCAAAACAAAATTTTCTCCTTCTCTCAGCAATTTGGTATTCTGTCCCACAACACAATCTCTCCCTTTCCTCACTTCTGCCATGGTTTTATGATGTGACATAGCCAAGGGGACCTTCTCCAGAGAGTGAATTGAGGGGGCCCAGTCTTGGGTTATCAGGCTTCAAACTCTGTGAGCTAAATATTTTTTTCATAATGTACCTGGGTTCAGGTAACTTGTGACAGCAATGGAAAGCAGACTAATACAATATTTATTATTACAAATTTGCTATGACTGTGTCTTCAGGACTAATTTAGGCTTTAAATATTTATGCCCATACTCTCAAAAGTCTACCTAAGTGGTGGAAAGGTTATCTTTTTTACAGGTTAGGTTAATACGGCTTGTTATACAATACATTCATCATCATACCATTGATACCAACACCTGCAACAGATATTTCAAATTAAAGAAACTGTCTCTTGCAGAGTATAGATTAGATTCAGCCTCAAAGCTCCACATAACTAGGAAAAGTTACCTAAGAGTCTGCTTATAGAGCTGGAGGGGGTCACCTCAGTTCTCTGATGCACATTTCAATACCTTATTGCACCCTCCCTCATGATTGCTCTGGAATTTCTAATGATCAGTTTAATAAACATGGTCACAAGCTATATTTTAGCTTTCTGTCACTATAAAAAAATACCTGAGATAATCAAGTTATAGGAGAAAATGTTATTTTGACTCATAGTTTTAAAGGTCCCAGAACAAAAGTACCCATTGCTTTTAGGCCTATGACAGAGCACCACCTCATAGCAAAATCACATGGTGAAGCCAAGATACCTATTTTGTGGTCAGGGTACAAATATGAAAGAGGAAAGGCCTTGTGTACCAAAATCCCCTTCAAGGGTACGGTCTCAATTACTTAAAGACTTTCTAATAGGCCCAACTTCTTACAGGCTCCACCATATCCCAACAGCACCATGCTGAGGAATGAATCTTTAACATGTGGGTCTTCAGGGGACTTTCAAAATTCAGCTCATGCTATTTTGTTCCTAGGCCCCAAAGGCTCATGTCTGTCTCAGAATGCTAAATCTATTTGGTCCATTATCATGGGTTCTTAAGGTTTGAACTATACCATTGCTTAAAACTCTTATTCCAAAGTCTCCTTCGAGATCCAAGGTGGACTCAACTCCCTGCCTCTGTAAGAATAATAAAGAAAGCCACAAACTTCAGAGATACTACAGGGGAGAGATACCACTTAAAACATTCCTATTTGAAAAAGGAAGAGTTCAGAAATACAAAGGATCAGCCCGAGGCAAGACAGAAACCAAGAAGGACAAACATTAACATTTAAAACTGCTTACCTGGCATCTGCGGCATGTTGTGGTAGAATACAGACTCCCAAATTCTTTATTTTATTTTTTATATTTTATTTATTATTCTTATTTTATGTGTATGAGTACATTATCTGCATGTGTATCAGTGCATCCCTGTGCACGAAGGTCAGAAGAGGGAGTCGGATCCCCTGGAATTGGAGTTACAGATGGTTGTTCACTGCCATGTGAGTGTTGGGAATCAAACCAAAGTCCTCTGCAAGAGCAGGCAGTGCTCTTAATTGCTGAGCCAAGTCTCCAGCCCTGAGACTCCCAAAGTCCTAATCTGCACCTTCTCAGCATTGTAGACCATGTGCCCGCTCTCCCTCCAGCAGATTTTATGCACTGGCTGCAGCTTCTCTTGGTAGACTGTCATTCTTGGTATCTCTACTGGGGATAGCATTGCACCTTTCATTTTCACTCTTAGAGCTCCATGCACCATCCTGTTGGGGGAGATTGTGGGAATTCTGACCCTGCAGCACATTGTCTCCCCTCTGAAATCTTGGTGCAAACCTCTATGACCCCATGACTCTTGTATTTTATATACATCAAACCCCCCAAAACCAGTATGATGTGATGACACCATCTGCTACTAGTGTGACTCTTGTATTTTGCATACATCAATCCCCCCCAAAACCAGTATGATGTGATGACACCATCTGCTACTAGTGTAACTTGTGTCTGGACTCACTTGAACACAGTTGTAGTGGTCTGTGAATATACTACCAGCCAAACACAGGGAAGGATTCTGTAGATGGTCCTGGGCAAGTGGACATTTACAGTCTCTACATCTATGATGGGGGAATGGCCTTTCAAATTCGTAGATGTGCCCATACTTACTTCCTGTGGTCTCAGTGTCAAGCACTGGCTTCCTTTATGGGCACTATCAATTGCAGGCTTTTTGAGCACTCCTCTTATGTGGATTCCTTTCCTGTGGAAAATTTTCAAATCTTTCTGCTCTGCTCCTTTTTACTTCCTATTCTCATTGTAAATTTGGCTAAGAGCCATTAATACACATGCCAGAATCCAAATATTGCACTGCCTTGAACTTTCTCCTGACAACCTAATCTTTGCCCTTTTAGCTTAGCTTCCAATAAAGCCTCAGACAAAACGCAGCTGTATTCTTTGCCATTGTGGTTTTAAGCCAGTTCCCAATTGGGCCCTCATTTCCATCCGAAGCCCACATTTAAACGAGCATTTTTGCATTCTGATCCCCGACTAGAATTGTCTATTTACTTCCAGAAACAGCATTCTAGGCTTTTTCTAACCTGCCACTTCAGGCTCTTCTGTTTCTTTCATAGCCTTGTTTCAAGGGCACCTCCACATTGTTGGGTATATACCTATAGTCAGTGGCCCCACTTACTGGTACCAGTGTCCTGTGTTAATCAATTTTCCATCACTATACCAAAATATCTGAGACAACCTTTATTACTAAGTAATAAAGGTTTATTTGGGTTCATGATTTTGGAGGTTCAAGTGCATGATCAGGTGGCTGGACTCATTGCTTTTAGGTTTGTAGTAAGGGGCTATTTGGTAGAACTGTGAGGTAGAGCAAAATGACTCATGTCATAGCCTAGACACAAAAAATAAGAAGTGATTGTGGTCCTAGTTCCTTCAAAGACATTCCCAACCCCCTGACAAGACACCTTAAACCCCCTTTTAAAGGTCACCACCACCTTCTAACAGTGCCACACTAAGGACCAAGCCTTGAGCAATTGTCCTTTGAGAACATTCCAGCTCTGAAGTATCACAATATGACCAGCTATTGCTTTTCTTTTCTGTAGTTTTGTAATAAAAAAGAAAAAAACTTTCAGCCTTTCCAGTTTTATGAGTCAGAGAATGCTCCAGAATATTAATATACTGAAAATGACCTCGATACTGGAAGTTAATGCCATGGCAGGAGAGGGCAGCTGCTGTGAAGGAATCACATCCTATCCAGTGTCCATTTTTTTTCCCTCTTTTTGAGACAGGGTCTCCCTGTAGCCCCAGCTGGCCTGGAACTCACTATGCAGACCAGGCTGGCCTTGAACTCATGGAGATCCGCCTGCCTCTGCTTCCCGAGTGCTGGGATTAAAGGAATGCACCACCACACCCAGCACCTGTGTCCATTCTTGACAATATAGATAGACAGACAGACCAGAAAAAGTGGAGCTCCTCATCTCCAGAGCTACACTGCAGTGGGAATTGAAGAGGTGTTACATAATGCTTCTTACTGGGAAAAGGTGTTAAAATTTCCCAGCACTTCCTGAAGATCTGGCTGGTAGTAACAGGGTCAGCAGAACTCCTGCTCCCTTCTCAGCATGATCTCCTTAGGCTCTGGAGAATGTTCTGCTTGGCATTTCAAAGAATTTGTCACAGTTGTAGCTTAAAATTGCAAGTCTCTAGTACTGACATTTCAATGACCAGAGCTTATTATATCTGCTAGTTCCAGGTGTGAGCCACACAGATTCTGAAGATTTTTTTTTCTCCTACAGGCCCATCAGGTGCTTGCAGTGGAGTTCTGAGAAGACTGATGTGGAAATCAAACCTTCCAGGGATCCTGTCTCTTCTCTATTGGGTTCCCTATCTAACGCCACGCTTTGTGGACAAAACTGCCTTCCTTTGCAATAAACCTCCATGGAGAGTGGGGAAAGGGAGGCTGATCCTCTGGGACCAGTTGACACATACCTCCTGTGCACAGCCTGGGAAGCACACACTCCCTATGATACCAGCTGTGGTACTGCCAGCTCTCCACCAATGCCACAGTCTAGCCAAACAGGCTGTCAAATCACATATGTTCCCCTCACCTACCTCAGCCTGACTCCAAGTTCACATAAACCTCCATCTTGGGGTCTGCTTACCTCACCTCTCCGAACACATCCAGCTCTTGCTTTGCTCTGAAGTGACTTCCACTCTGCAGAACCTAGCTAGCCCTGGCCCCGCCAACCTACTGCCAGCCTCTCTCCTCAGCTACTCCAGATTTAAAGTCCCGCCTTGTTGCTGGCAAGACATGCCTTTGTTCTGTGATCTTTTCTCTCTGACCTTTACTGTCTCCTGGACCCTTCAAATCAAGATTTCACTTCCTCAAAAGCAAGAAGATGGGTCACAGCACAAAAGAAAAGTGCCTGGTGGTGGGTGCTGTGGAAGGAAGGAAGTGTGATATCTAGTCTTCGTTTGCTCCCTAGTCTTATACACATATTTTCAATACTTTGAGGCTTATGTTTTCACCCTATAAAAGATCTAATGCCCAAGGAGGAATTACTCTCTAGAAGTCATTTCTCACTGGGGTAGCAGCGTGATGCTTCTCAATGTTCAGTTTCATTATTACAATAGCACTTGTGATAGTGTTACTAGTGAACTTGACAAGATGGATCCAGAATCACCCGAGAGAGGGGCCTCTGAGCACGTGTTGCATGGGACTATCCTGTGACAGGCAGACCACAGACAGATGCCATCTTCCCAAGCTTGGTTGCTCCTGCTTGCCTAGGATCATCACAGCTAAGCTCACTGACTGTCACACTCCACAAGGAAGGAGCAGGGAGAGCCACAGTCAATCCTAGTTACATGGGGCGGGGGGGCAGCTTAAGGGCATATAAACTGAGGACACCTAGGGGAGCTCTCTTCTCATTTTGTGTAGAGGTGGGGAAGCTACCATCCACACTTGGATGAAGACTTTCCAATGTGGCCTTGGTCGGGGGGCACCCTCACTTCTATAAGTAAAACCTCATCTGTTGCTCTGTAAGTAAGCCCAATAAATGGCTTTCCCAGACTTCAGTTTGATAAAATTGTAACTGTGTTTGTTGTTGGGACAAAGCGAGAAGGGGTTGCCTCCCAAAAGGAATTTTAGCTACAACATACCTGGTTGTGAGAAGAACTTTCTTAATTGTAGGCAGGACCATTCCCTGGGCAGGGGATCTTGAGCTATAAAATGGAGAAAGTGTTTGAGCATTGATATGTATTCATCTATCACTGCCTGATCTCTGATTGCCATGGTGACAGGAAGCTTGAATCAGCTGGTCACATTGCATTCACAATCAGAGAGGAATCCAGTCCTCCAGAATGAGCACTGTTCATTTCCATGTTCTAAGAAGCCCAGAAAGTGGCAGGATGGCCAGCCACGGCCTCCAGGGGAGCAGGTACTGATTGGAACCCATTTTATGCTGATGACTTAGGTTAAGATTGTGATGTGAAAAAGAAACCTTGCATCTCTGGATATCTGTGATCTCAAATTTCTGCCCTCTATAACTACTCAGAAGGCAGGAACAAGCCTCAAAAGATGATCGTACAATGTAAGCAATGTCACACCAAATTAAAATGTTATTTATCCTTTATTTTAGAAAGTTATAAAAATCAGGAAAATTGGCCACAGAATGATATTTTCTTTGGGGAAAGACTAAATTAAAATGTAGTTTTAGATAAATCGATTTTGTGAAAATCAGACTGTGAAATACATATCTAGTCAGTTACTTCGTCACTCAATGTACTCCTGGGATGGGGGAACTTTATCTTCTAATAAAACAGCATTTTCCCAAGTGCACTTAAACCTAAAAAATGATTTACATGGCTTTCACTGCCTCACCTACCTATGTCACGAGAAGAGAGAAAATATACCATGAACTTTCTATTCATTGTTAACACCTAGGTATCTGCTAAGCATTCAGATTTTTGAGACAGAAAACTTAAAGTTAGCAGCATGTTTCAAAATGGAAACTGATTATACATTTGGGAGGTTTCATTGATGACTGATTCTCAAATTAGAGCCACTTACAAATACTTGTCTGCATCATTATTTTCAACCAATTCCATTAACCTCCAAAAGACACTTGAAGGAAACACACTCAGGTTCAAAGCCAATAGTTTATATTGATTTCTGTTAGAAGCCTATAATAAACTGACGTTTATGCTCATCTTCTGAAATAATAACAGAAATATAAAATTCCAGCAAGCCAGGTGTGGTGGTATATACCTATAATCCAAGCACTTCAAAGCTGGAAACAAAAGGATTAGGGTTGGTTAGCCTTGGCTACATTCCAGTTTGAGGCCAGTGAGTCTGACAATAATAATAATAATAATAATAATAATAATAATAATAAATAACAATACCTTAAAAATAAAATAGTATTGTGTATTAGTTATTTTACACATTTCTGGGACAGAATAAGGAAGGAAAGGTTTATTTTGGATGACAGTTTGAGAACACAGGTCATCATGACAGGCAGGAGCTTGAGGCCTCTGGCTAACATTGTGTCCAAAGTCAGGAAGCAGAGAGAGACAGATGCCGTTGCTCAGCTAGCTTTCTTCTTTTTATGCAGTCCTGGACCCACGGAATGGTCCCACACACATTGTGGGTGGGTCGTCTCACGTCAATTAACCTAATCTAGTTAATCCCTCACAATTGTGCCCTGAGATTTGCCTCCAATGATTTTAGATCCTACAAATTGACAGCAGTAACCCTCATATATGGTAATATATGGCATTTGGGAGTTCACAGAGCCTCAAATATCCACCCAACCATAAAATAGTTCTTAAACCCTTAAAAAAGGGGGGGCTACCAGGTGATGTTTTAATATATGTGACACCTGTTTTAAGTCAGGTTAAGCAAGTCTAATTCCCCAAATGTTATTACGCAATTAATAGTGACCACTTTCCAAACCCTTTCTTATGTTTATAAGATGTACAGAGTCATCCATACACTGTAACCATCCTACTCTACAATAGCACTCAGGAACTTCCTGCTTCTTCCTGACTGTAATCTAGAAAGCCTTGAAAGTTCTCAGATTGATTCAGGAGACCAATTTGTCATTCTCTTTGCAAGGTAACAGATCTACCACATGAGGGCACTGTGCTCACTCAAAAACAATGCAAACTGGCAGCACACAGCGCTATCCCGAATCACTCCAGAAAGTTCAGGCTGTTGCAAAGGTGCAAAGGAAAAGACTTAACCATGTCTCTTGTTTGGGGATGGAGGTGAAATAAAGAGATAAAGAATTATGAACTAGTTCAGTATCTCTGAAAGCAAAAAACTAATGTGATAACAATCGGTCAACACTGAGTCGTTTTTCGTTCGTGCCACACGATGGCGCCTCTTCCTCAATTACAGCCATGTAGTCAGCTGTGAACCAACTGCTAAATTTCGTTTTTTGGAACTGTCATTTTGTAAAGAGAATATTTCTATAATAAGATGATTTGTTAAAAACACTGAATATTATGGTTATTCTTTTCTCAAATTATTACTAGAATTTTTTACCTTTAGAGAATGTTTCTGCTACAAGTGATGAAATATTACAACAATGAAGTGAAAAGCTATTTCCTCTGTGTCTTTGGGATCTCCACCAGTTCTTGCGCAGTCTCCACCCCATGTAAACAATCGATTCCCACACTAGTCACTAGTCTCCGGTGCTCCTGTAAACTTCTCTTGGCGAAAGCAGACAATCTGTCAATCGCAATTCATCCATCCAAACCATAAAAATCATGAATAGTAATGTGATTCCATTACTTGATGTTACAATTAAGTTTACAATTCTGCCAAAGTAGCTGAGAAATTTCCAATTCCCACTGCTCTTATTTTGCAGTTTCAACTTCCACAGTCCGTTGTTAAACTTTTCCAGCTTAAGGTGTATCTGTGTTGAAGGTCTTCTTTGTCACAGGAGGGTGGTGCCATCTGTTTGGGTGAAGAGGACACATAGGTGTTAGAACAAAGGTATATAGAGTGATGCCAAGCAACAGCAAGAATATCAACACAAATTTTCTTCTAAAAGTCCACCATTCTGCTTAGTAGCCCGTTGCCCCTCTTCTGAGATTGTTCTTCAGTGGGAACGATACGGGAGCAGGTCCTTAGTTTTTCAACGTGTTCCAAGTGATTCTGATTCACTTACGGGTTTGGGGAACCAGATGAAAGCTATTAAGAACCTGAATTAAATGCACAACAATAAGAATGTCCTTGAAAGCATAGGGACAGACATACAAACTGAAGAAATGAGTGAAATCTGCACTGATTCCAAATTTCATTTTAGACAAAATTGGTATACAATAAGTCTAACATGAGTACTCACCTCAACGTTGCTGTGTCCAGTCCAGTTTGGAAGGCCAAGAATGATCAGAAACAATGGTAAAACTTGAGGAGACAGCACAGCCCTGATGTACCAGCACATCAGCTTCGAATCTGCTGCGTCATTTGCTTGTGTATTGAATGGCCAGAGTCCTGATATGTCAGCAAACCAGCCCAGAAGTTACTCAGTTATATCCATTAATAATGTATAGCCAGCCGGGACATTTTTAAGTAAAAAGATTCATATTTAAGTCTTTAGTTGAGGCTTTCATTCTTGAATTTGACCAATATTCTAAAGCATCTCATAATTGAGAAGATTGCTTAATTGCATCACATTGGTCATCACAATTCCTGAATTTGCCTACTCTAACTGAAGGAGTGGATGAAACACAAAAGAGTGGTCAAGAGTAAGAGACGTTCCTGTAGCCAAAGGAGAGAAGTAGGAGACAGAGGAAGGCAGTGGCTGCTGGGTTAATGCAACGAGAAGTGTGATGAGATGGGGCTCAGAAAAGCCTAGATCTGGTCAAGTTGATAATATTTCAAAAGGAAAATTTAACCTTAAGATTATAAATTTTTTAAAACTAGTAAAGATAGGGGCTGGAGAGATGGCTCAAAAGTTAAGAATACTTACTGCTCTTCCAGAGGACTCGGATTCATTTTCTAACACCCTCATAGTGGAAACCATCCTTAATTCTAGTTCCAAGGAATCCAACGCCCTCTTTTAGCCTCTGTGGGCATTACATGCCATGGGTGCACTTACATACATATAGTCAAAACATACACATAAAGTAAAAATAAATTTCCAAAAGAAATAGTAAAAATGAAAGTAATCAGGAAGTAAAATAGGTGAAGCAAGAGTTGTGAGTGGTCAGGCAGATTCTCAGAGAAGCTGAACACTCCAGGCATTGCTCCATCATCTGTACCATAGATACCAAAGTGCTCTTTAATGGCCATATGAGGGAAACACTTTCCCAGTTTAATGTAAGCACCCTCTCTTGGTTTACCTGGTATCTTTGCTTCTATTTCAGTTGCTAGACCTTTTTACTAAGATTATATGGGAAAGTTGTTTTTCTAGGCATAGCCTAATGAGAGAAGACAAATTAGGATATAGCCAAGGTGATATGCAAAGATATCAATCAAATATGTTATTAAAAGGCTTCCAAAAATTGAGAAAAAATTTAAAGCTACCTTTATAAAAATAGGTCATATTAAAGGCAAAAGGTATATTGGTTCAGTTTAATGCTGAAATGTGATTAGTGTTAATAAAAGCAGACAATTTCTAAGAGGATAAAGAGGGAATGAAATGCAATGCCTTTTCAGAAACAAATGAGATCAACAAAGCACACAGCCAGTCATTCAGCATTTTTTGAAAGCGATTGTCAAATTCCCTCAAACCTGATATTCATTTGCCATTCGCTCTGAAACTTTGCTCTAGCCCCTATACCTGTAGTTTGTAAAGTGATTGGGACCTAAGTCTCCCATGACCATTGCAGTTCAGTGTACAGTATGCTGAGATATTCTGAATATAAGCACTCATTTTGAATAGCAGCTTTAATGTTCAATGAGAAATATTGAAAGCCACTTTGTAAATTCTAAAACATGATACAACTGTACGTACTATTTTGGTGGTGATATGTAATGGGCTTCTGAGAACTTGGTTTAGTTCAGGATTATACCCTGAATTCATGATCCTCCTTAACATCCAATTGTTTTAACATTGCAACAACTCAATTTCAGGGATTAAAGAAACTGGGAATCAAATGTCTTCATGAAATAATCCTTCTACTGGGGCCACAAAATCCTCTTGGTTTTGTTAATCAAAAGGCAATGAAGGAATTCTAATCAATGTCCACTAATCATTCAGTAGATCTTCCTCACAGCCAAACAAATCACTGGTAATTATTTGTTCTTAGTAACAGAAAACAGATGAGGGTCCAGAAGGTATAACAGGTGGTTACTTCAAATACATCTCATGAGACTTGTTTCTTAATTTTCCCCTTTCATTGTTAGGAAATAAATCATGGTTTTAAAATACAGCTTTCTCTTGGGAATTGAGATTGCCCATTGAATTAAAGTAGTTTGTATCCACATTGCTGAAACGTTCCAAACATGTTTAGTCATATTTGTCAACATTTTAACACCTTATTTATGCTACATAATTGGTTTTGGTATAGTCTTGTTTTAAAATTCATTGATTGGTAATTTCACACATGTATACAATGTATTTAGATAATTCTACTCCCCACTCTTGCCCTTCAACTTCTGGATGCCTACCCCCACATCCTCTCCCAACTTCATACCTTCTCCTCCTCCCTCTCCTTCTCCTTTAATATCTCTCTAAATCCACTTAGTGCCACCAGCGTGTGCCTGGGTGTAAGGCCATCCGCTGGAGCATGAGCAACCCACCATGGCCCACAGCCCTGAAAGTTGCCTCTCCCTCCCCCAGTAGCCATCAACTGACACCTCAACTAGGGGGAGGCAGGATGAGCCCCTTCCCCATCCATGCTGGAATGTTGACTGCCTTGATCTTGGGCAGGTCTTGTATAGGCACCCAGAGCTGCTGTGAGTTCATGAGTGCAGTGGTCCTGTCCTATCCAGAAGACACCATTTTGCAGCAGTCCTTCCTGACCACTGTCTCTTAAAATCTTTCTTCCCCTCTTCTGTGACAATCCCTGAAATTTGGGGGAAAAGGGTGTGATATAGAAGTCACATTTAGGGCTGAACGTGCCACAGTCACTTGTTTTCTGTACTTTGGCCAGTTGTGGATCTCTGTATTAATGACCAACCACTATAAAAAGAGGCTTCTCTATGAGAGGTGAGAGCTGTACTAATCTGTGTGCATACTGATTGATTGGTATTTAGAAGGCAGTTTGAGGAGCTGGAGAGATGACTCAGTGGTTAAGAG
Source organism: Nannospalax galili (assembly GCF_000622305.1). Lineage (NCBI taxonomy): Eukaryota > Metazoa > Chordata > Mammalia > Rodentia > Spalacidae > Nannospalax > Nannospalax galili. The sequence goes on along the minus strand of NW_008358774.1, from coordinate 9,049,786 downwards.
CACTAGCTGCTCTTGCGGAGAACCTGGGTTTGATTCCCAGCACCCACATGGCAGCTAACAACTCTCTATAACTCCAGTTCCAGGGGATCCAGTGTCCTCTTCTGTCCTGCATAGGCACTGCATGACATAGGTGCACTTACATACATGCAGGTAATACATTCAGACACATAAAATAAAAATAATAATAAAACATATTGTTTTAAAAAAGAAGTCAGTTTGATATTGTGTCTATTTAGCAAAACAATAGTAACAAGTTCTCCCCTGGGACCTATGATTTCCCAAGCCACAGATTCTCAGATTCACACCTGGTAGGTATAAGTTCTCTCCTGTGGAGGGTCCTTAATTAAGCCCAATTAGAAAGCTGTTGGTTATCCCTATAACATTCTTCTTTTAAAAGGTAAAGTCTTTTCTGTCTGTAAATTGCAGCACTCTAATAAACAACAAATGATTTAATTATAGGCAAAATAAAACAGCAAATAAAGGACAGACCAATGATTGCAAATGCAAGGTCCATGTCAACTGGACCAGAATTTGTAGTTGCTTGGGAATAGCTTGGAAGTGCCCCAAATTTTCTTATAGGTACCTAGATCTACTCTGTTCAAAAAGCTATATTGCAGAGTATGTTACCTGAAAAATATTGTCTCACTACCCTTGGTATAGTGGCCAATGTATCTGGGAATTATGTCATATTATCCAAATTATACTGGACTTCAGAGGCACATGTTAGACACTAAAAAGTTCTGCAGTCAGCCTGCTGTACTTTCTAACAATTTTCATGACTCCTTATATTTTTCATAGAACACAGCTCTCCCCTAGGCAATAACTGATTCTTCCATGAGTCTATGAGATCTTCTGCTCACAAAATATCAATTTGACTCTGTTGGATTTGGATGGTCAATCAAGATCTTTGGGACTAAGAAGATGAATGAGTTTTATGGCCTAATCATCTATGAAAAGGAATGGTCTCTGATGAAGTGGGCCATTCATAAAATTATATTGATTTGATTTATAAGACTGACACTTGTTCTAAAACCATTCATTTCCAGAAATGAACTGTGGATAGCCAGTTTTGACTGCTCATTTAGGGGCTTCATCATGAGATTCTACTTCTCATCACAGAACAGATGATGTCTAATTTTTCTCACAGTTTTAAGTCTATCACTCATTGAGAGCCCTATCTAAGTAGACATTCAACAAGAGTCATAATAATAACAATGATTCTGTTTGGATCCTATATTATAAAATGTCTAGTTGATATAGTCTGGTAGTTACTTCTCGAACTCAAAATCTTAGAATCATCAGATTAGATGAAAGGCAATTTTGTTAACAACATGTCCTGCCGCAGAGATCTCTCTCCATCTGCAGAATTCCATTGTCCAGATAACAGATTATCTTCCCAGGCCCTCTTGCATTTTAGTGAGGCAACGTGAATAATTTTAACCAATACAGTGCAAGTGGAAGTGATTTGTGTCCCTTCTAGGTCTGGTCTTTCTCCAGTAGCAGCTGAATTCAGAACATCCTTGAGCACTGAGGATGATGGAACCACAAGATTTTGAGTCTTTGACTTACCACAAGAAGGAAAGATAATAACCAGATGAACCACACTTGCTGAACTATTTTCTAAATACAAAGTAAATATGTTTTCATTAAACCACCAATGTTTTGAATTTGTTTCAGAAGTTTGTGTTCTCTATTCACATCTACATATGGATACACACGAGTGCATACCTCCATGGACATGTACTAAAAGCACGTATACTACAAAGTCAAAAGTGGTATCTCCTGGGCAATAGGTCTTCTTTTTTTTTCTAAATCACCATATTTTCAACTTTTATCCAGTGAATAGGCATTGTCACACATTAGGTTTGTAATCTATAATCAAAGGGAAAGCCAAGTAAATGTTTTTTGTTTTTTTTTTTTTTTGGTCTTTTTGAGACAGGATCTCCCTATAGCCCTAGCTGGCCTGGATTCGCTATGGAGACCAGGCTGGCCTCAAACTCATAGAGATCCACTTGCCTCTGCCTCCCGAGCTCTGGGATTAAAGGCGTATGCCACCACACCTGGCCTAAATGTGCATATTTTTAATGATTCCCAGGCATAAATCTTCTATTGTTGTTATTGTTTTTTGAGAAAAGGTTGCCCTGTAGCCACAGCTGGCCTGGAACTTGCTTTATGCAGACCAGGCTGGCTTTGGTCTCACAGAGATCCATGTGCCTCTGCCTCCCAAGTGCTGGGATAAAAGGTGAGTGCTACCACATCTGGGTTCTCTCATCTTTGCTTTTAGGATTCTTACTCCCTGGATTATTTGCTGTTTGCACCTGGACTCATTGTATACCTTTGCATTTGTAATTTCTCATTCTGTTATAATTTCAAACTTTAAAATAACTACAGGAGAATACAATGAAGTCCTCTACCCTTCACCAAACTCCCCAACTGTTATCATTTTATCATTTAAAATAATTTATGCTTTCCATAGCTAGAAGATGAGCATGCAGAAGTCAGAACCATTTGAGAGTAAGTTGAGGACAACCGTGGGTGTTCTTCAGTATTCTTGGAAATGCACATGATGACTTCTCCGATTCCTCCTATCCTGAATCAGTTGTACTTAGAGATATGAGAGTTTTCATTATGTCCTACATCGGTTGTGATTGCTGTGATAAAACATGGATGAAAAACAACTTGGGGAGGAAAGGGTTTATTTGGCTTACAATTCCATGACACAGTCCATTGCTGAGGAAAGTCGGAGCAGGAGCTTATGCAGGGACCTGGAAGCAGGAACTGAAGTAGAAACCATGGAGGAACACTGCTTACTGGCTTGCTTCACCTGGCTCACTCATTTACTGTTCTTATATATCCCATAGGCCTACTTCCCAGGGATGGCACTGCCCACAGTGGACTGGGGCCTCCCACGTCAATCAGCAATTAAGAAAATGCCTTACATACATGGCCACAGGCAATTCCAATGAAGGAAATTCCTCAACTGAGGTTCCTTCTTCCTAAGCGACTCTAGTTTGTGTCACGTTGACAAAAAAAATCATCAGCACAAAGGATGTCAGTCATTGACACTCATCATATAAAAACCCAGAAGTGGCCTACATGCCCAGTAATGACTCTGAATTTGATCACACAAATTGTCTAGTGCAATTTCTTTCTGCTTCCAAAAGCTCCTTTCATTGGCCCCTGTGGACACTAGAAAAGAGGTCGGGTTAAGGTCTTAATATATCTGCCTCTGCTGACTGCCTAAGCCTTATCACTGCTAGGATTCTGCCTGTGACCCCTTCAGAAAAGTATGATGACCAAGGTCCCTTCAACTTTGGTGAATATTGAATTCCATTAAAATATCCCCCCCCCATTCCCTGCATCTAAAGAGCAAAGCAGGGACCATCATCCATAGATGCAGTTCTCCCTCAGGTGTCAGGCATCCCTGCCTAATAAACCTAGGAAGCCACTAATGGTGATTTAATCGATCACAGCAACACAGTCTCTACAAAAGAAGAAGGCTGGGAGATTCAGGAATGGTGTTCTTAGTACAAGATCAAACAATTTAGACTATAATCAGTACTCCACAACTTCTCACCACGTAATTTATCCTAATTCCAGCCTGTACATGGTTACTTGAAACCATATATAGTCATAAGAAATCCTAAGAGAATAACAGTGCCAGCTTGGTCCTTACTAATGTCAGTGGAAAGAGATCCCTCAGAGCAAACTTCGAAGCTCTTCACCATTTCCTGGTAAGTATGCTCACTTTCTTTACCAAGAACAATGAAAACAAATATAATTTCCCATGGAAATCATTTGATTTTGGTACTTCAGAATTTGAAAATCTGAAGTAAAAATAAACATAAGATTTCAAATTGGTGGAAAAAAACACAGAATCTGTTATATAATGTTTATAAATAAAAATAAGTAAAATTAATTATAAAGTACTTCAATATTTCCTCAAATGAAAAAAAAAATTCTAAGAATCAAGATGTAAAGACTCCAAAGCATAGCATTTATTTAAACAGAAATATAGTTTGCATTGAAGACATTTTTGGAGGGTCAGAAAGGGCTTAAAAATGGGAAAGAAAAATACGACATTCTCAACTAGTTTTATTGACATCAGTTTTCAATCACTTGCTATTCTCAAGGACCACATAAGATATTATACAAAAACTTCAATTTCATTTAGTCTATTAATATGATCCAAGCAGATTTAGTCTAAGAAATGAAGATAGGACATAAAACAAATTTGATTAGACTATACAAAGACAATCAAAAGAATAAGATCTTCACTTGGTGGCAATTTTGTTTTGAAAGTTAGTTTATTAACTAATATAAAAATAAATCTGTAATAGGAATTATGACTCAGATTGGGTGGCAAGAAACTGTACAGACCTTATACCCTCCTGCTGGTGCTGGCTTATACTGACTGCTCTGATCTGGATTTTCATTTCCTGGAGGACCCCTGGAGAAAGGGGTTTGCAGCTGGCTGTTTTTATTTTTTCCCAAGCTACCACTATTTCCACATTTCTCCTAGCCTCTTTCTTTTTGACAGGGATGGATTAAGACAACAGTCCACCAGGCAGTACTGAGGAGAGGGGGAATTGAGATGGGTTTGGATAGCAACAGACTCAGAGAAGCAAGAAAATTGAAGTGGTATCATCAAAAGATACTGAGGTTAGTAGATCATGAGCAATTCATAGAAAACAGAAGGGCTGGAAAATGTAAAGACAGTAGACAGTGGTCACTTGGAAGTTACATCTAAAAATGAGGAAACTGGAGTGGAGATTAATTCCTTTGATATTGTTATGAAAGGAAAGATAGGTGTTGAGTCATAGCATTAAAATAACATGGAATGTAGAAAGAATTAACAATTATTTTCTTTCCACTTGACTTCCTGGTTCTTAAAGTGGTTAAATCAGGCCACTTTTACGTTATTCGCCATCTGCACAGAATATCAGGTATTTCTGATAAAATGCTGAGAATTCCAGCAACATCTCTTAGGTAGACTGGGAAGGAGAACAGAGGGAGAGGATGAAGGGAGTAGAGAAATGAAAGTCTCCATGTGCTTCACACCCATCTCTTCAGGCCCAAAATGAACAGTCTTTAACCCATCTTTAAATGACAGGTTCAGATTCCAGAAACCAGTGTCATTAAGTACAAGTTACAGTCAGATGCACTGGGTGCTCAGCATGCTTCCAAGAAGCAGATAACACATGAGCAACCTTAGAGAGAAACTTCCATATAGAGGAGAGGAAGCTGATGTCCCACACACCAAAGGTTCTGCTTTATAGGGCCGCTCTATATCTGGAGGTAATGCAGTCATTCCTTGAATCTGA